>NC_083460.1:39333810-39411310 GCF_030014155.1 Tachysurus vachellii
ATATGGTCCTGACAAAATATGGCTTATATCTTTGTCACACACACACACACACACACACACACACACACACACACACACACACACACACACACACACACACACAGTTATCAAAGCATTATCAAAGTTACAAATTTAGGACAGTAGTGTTAGGGGTAATAAAGAACACATTATCCTCTACAGTCGTGTTAATGATAAACACAACAAATGTGTAACCACTGCATGATACTTTTACATGTTACAAGCTTGATGTAAATAGCAGTTATTGTCTCCTAAGACCATTTCTGTTTTTTAAATAAAAAAAACTAAACAGACTATAAATAGTTTATTTATTTATTTATTTATTTATTTAAAAGCAAGCTTACTTCTCTGTACTTTAGGAATTACTTAAATAAGCTTCACTGCTGCATAATTAGCTCCCTTGTATCTTCTTTAGTTCTGCACAACAGATCTTCAACAGGTTTCTATAGAACCCATAACTGTCAGATGAACTCTTAAAGAACCCAGAAGAACCTTTCATTCTCTTCTCTAAGACTGGAGTCATTTAACAGTCTAAGCAGACATTTTCCAGCATTGAAAATTAATAGCACTAATAAACAGCACTTGTTTAGACACTTACACTTACTGTGGCAAAACACAAACACAATGTTTGAGAGTATATAATGAGTGTGTTTGTATAGTCTTGTTCATAGCCTGTATCTATTAGTTGCCTTTTCACACCAAGCATAATAAAGGTCCTCATCTGCATCCGATTTTTACCTCCTTCTATTTAATGTAGCGTCCAACTTTCCCCAGTTTAAAGTTAATTATTTTCTTATAAAAGCTGCGTTTTATTCCTCTTATTCTAATAATACTATAAAAAATTACCAAGAAATTAACAGTTGTTAAAATATATAAACTTTATCTGTTTATAGTTACCTTTAATCCATTGTTTAAACTTTTTATCCATCCATGATTTCCTTAAGTTATTATTTTCCTGCTGTCCTAAAATTAATAAGACAAACACTTGTTACTAAAAAACCTGATAAAGTTTTTTAGATATCAGAAAACTTTTTTAGGAGCTTTATCTCAGACTGTTGAGCACTGACACTGAATCTAAATAAATAAATGCTAAACAATCATCTCCTCAAAAAAACATTTCACATCAACATTTATACGGTTAGTCATTGTCTATGTGTCATTATGTTTATGTGCTGTGTTCATCGTCTCTGTTAACATAAATGATCACAGATTAGCATCAGTGTGAAACTGTGTGAAATTTATGGATATATAAATTTATATGACTTATATGACTAAATGTATAGAAAATGTTTAAAAACTTTCTGACCAATCAGAATTCAGAACTCAGCTACATGTGGGCTTAAATTACTGATGGTCATCTAAAAGGCCAGAGATAATTCTGAAGAAACTATTTGCTAAAGGAGTATAATATCTTCCAAATTTGTGTTGAAATGGAACCGACTTACAGCCTGAGCGGTTGTGAATGGGTTAAGTGAGCTGTGGATGTGGGAACATCCTGACCTACATCCTCTCCGGCTCCTCCCATTAATCCTGATCACAGACGACCAGTGAGCTACGATCTGCTGTGTGACCAGGGTGCATTACTTACACTGAGTCCAATTCTTCCTCTTCTTCCTTTTCTACTTCTTCTTCTTCTCCTTCTTCTTCTTCATGCTGTTGCTAATTTAAGTTAGTAAATGTGGGCAGCTTTCTTAAAGGAATACAGTCACTCATTTTGCCCCAAGTCATTGCTTGTTCTAGCCATTTTTAATAATTGTAAGCTTGGAATGGTTTCATTAGAAATTTTAGAAGTTAAATGTTTTAAGAATTGATTTCTAGAAATCAGCCAAATGATCTGTCGCAATAATAAATATTTTATATTGATTTCTGGTAGGGGGCACGATGGCTTAGTGGTTAGCACGTTCGCCTCACACCTCCAGGGTCGGGGTTCGATTCCCGCCTCCGCCTTGTGTGTGTGGAGTTTGCATGTTCTCCCCGTGCCTCGGGGGTTTCCTCTGGGTACTCCGGTTTCCTCCCCAGTCCAAAGACATGCATGGTAGGTTGATTGGCATCTCTGGAAAAATTGTCCGTAGTGTGTGATTGCATGAGTGAATGAGTGTGTGTGTGCCCTGCGATGGGTTGACACTCCGTCCAGGGTGTTTGCACTCCGTCCAAAGTTGGCACTCCGTCCTGCCTTGATGCCCAATGACGCCTGAGATTGGCACAGGCTCCCCATGACCCGAGGTAGTTCGGATAAGCGGTAGAAGATGAATGAATGAATGAATGATTTCTGGGAGAGGTGTCAAAACATTATATCTACCCCTGAGTGTTAAGCACTGACACTGGAGACTACTTCTATAAACATTAAACAATTGTTTCTTCACCGAAAACCTCAGCATATGAAAATCATACCAGCACTTTTGAAATCACCCCCTCAGTCTGAGTGACTATCATTGTGCTTTTTTGTCTCTGGACTAAATGTCTACATCTCATTCTGAAGATGAATTGGCAGTCATAAAAGATAAGTATCATAAATGTTAGCTAACATCGTTAACACAGTGTGCTGCCACCTTCAGGAGAAAGAAAAAAACGTTCAACGCGTGTCACCTGTCACCACAATGTTAAAGAACATGTATTAACCTTTAAATTGTTGCATCATTTTATGATCATGACTTAAAAAAATGGAAGTGAACATATAATTTTTATATTTTTAATAAAGTATTATTTCAATCTGAACAAAATTTAAGTGACTTAAAAAAGTGCAAAGTGATACAGACCATGAGAAGTATTTGGGATGTGGTAGCCTAGTGGTTAAGGTGTTGGGCTACCAATCGGAAGGTTGTGAGTTCGATTCCTACGTCCACCAAGCTGCCACTGCTGGGCCCCTGAGCAAGGCTCTTAACTCTCAATTGCTCAGTTGTATAAAAATGAGATAAAATGTAAGTTCCTCTGGTTAAGGGCATCTGTTAAATGCTGTAGATGTGGGAAAAAAAATTGCCTGAAACTGTAAAATATATCTTATATCTTCATCATCAGGGATGTGGGAAATGGCATCTAATCCACTTCCTGTACAGAGCCGGATATCAAACAAAGCTGCTGACACACCACCGTGTTGCGGCTTGGTGGAGGGCAGTACAGGTTGAACCAGGTGTTCTTGAGAACGCACACAAACACACTCTCTCTCTCTTTCCCTCTCTCTCTTAGACACACACACACACACATTCTGACAGGTGTCAGATTCACCTAGTTTGACAGCTGTGTACACAAACCATTAAGAGTAAGTTGTGTTCAGGTGAAGACGCCCATTGAGTCTGTCAGCACTCAAGAGGCCATAGAGCGACAGAGCTTGAGGCTGGTGTGGAGATTTGGGTGTGTTGTCTGGTTTATTTACAAGAAATCATAATGCGTCTATAAATAATAATTATAATACCACAATAGCAATATATCAGAACATGGGAGCATGTTATGGGAACATAACTGTTGAAGGATTAGTACATAAAGTCAAGTCAAATCTAATCTCGTCTGTATTTATTTTGCAATCAGCCACTGTTGAATTTTCCAAATTGTTTGGCTTGAAAGCGGTCATTAGTTTCCTACAACTCAATACAATACAATTTAATGTATTTGTATAGCACTTTTAACAATTCACACTGTCTCAAAGCAGATTTACATAAGTATAGAAACAATAAAAAATTTTTTTTTTTAAGTTTAAAGTTTAAAATTGTCATGTCTCACTCCACAGTGGTGGTTAATATGAAACTTATATGTAGGTAGACACGCTAAGCTATAAAACCTATCTCAGACACACACTCTCATTCACTCACACAATCACACACTACGGACAATTTTCCAGAGATGCCAATCAACCTACCATGCATGTCTTTGGACCGGGGGAGGAAACCGGAGTACCCGGAGGAAACCCCCGAGGCACGGGGAGAACATGCAAACTCCACACACACAAGGCGGAGGCGAGAATCGAACCCCGACCCTGGAGGTGTGAGGCGAACGTGCTAACCACTAAAACGGTGGTACGGTGGTATATCTGCACAGAACTATTTAACCAACTTTTACTAAACCATTTTCAGGGATGCGACTTTAAATTTTGTCGATTACTAAAAGCGCACCACCATGCCGGATCTCCTCATTCTTTTTTTTCTTTTCTTCCCTCACCGATCTGACGTGATTTGAGTCGTGTCTGAATGAATCATCCAACTGCTTCAGCATCTCTATAGACAGCACATAACATTTCCGAAAAAGATTTCATGAGCATTCATTTTTTAACGGACACAACTTAATCTTCCCTGACAATGTTGGTACACAGTATAGAATCCATATTTAGATCCTGCCACATAAGCTTATCCCCATTATGCAATATTTATGACACCAACCCCCGGTGCAGACGAGCTCCATCTCTCTGGGCCTCCCAGCCGTGGGTAATTTCACTCACAGGCTCCAGCCAAGCGAGAAACATGCACAAACACTCGCAGCCAAAACACACCGCAAGAGTGCATTTGGTCGTGTACCGAAACAAAGCACTTGACGTTTTGAAAAAACTAAAACATTCTATGTGATGTAGAAACGTCTCCTGGTTTTTAGGTTGTGCGTTTATATGCTGTCTATATGAACAAATAATGTAACTGTACAGGAATATTTTCTGAAAAGAAGAGCATTATTATACAGTAATGTTTATATGTAAATGAAATGAAAACGATTGTGATTCAAATCAGGTTTGAAACCATTTTTGATCAGGAAGCACTCAATTCAAATTCGATTCAAATGGTTCCTTTAGAGGAACACCTAAAGAACCCTTATGCCCCCTTTCCACCAGAAAGAACCGGGTTCTGGTACAGAGCTAGTGCTGGTGCTGGTTCGAAGTTGGTTCCACTGGCGAGCCTTCCAAGAACCGGTTTGCCTTTCCATGGGCTAGAGAGCCATCACAGAGCCGAGTCTGACGTCACTGTATACAACGTTATACAGCAAAGTTAGCGCAGCAGCGGCAAACACAAACAAAACAACAACGGCAGATGTTGCTTTATTGTTAATGCTCATGGCTTTGCGACCCTACATTGACATCCAAACGCGGCGAATCCTGTTTTAAAATGATTTAAAAATGGCGCTAACGACGTTCTCTATTGTCTTGTTGGTCACAGTAACCCCACCCACAACCCCTGATGCAAGCGGTTCTTAAGTCTAGACCAGCAATGTTTTGGTGCTACTTAAGAAACACTTTTCTTAGTTCAGAGCCGGTGCTTTGTCGAAAAAGTAAGTACTGATTTTAAATTAGGCTCTGGCTCTGAACCAGCACTCAAACTGCCTCGGTGAAAAAGCGGCATTAGATAACAAGTTCAATGGAGTCTCAACTGTAAAGATAAAGCTGTAACTCAGACACTTTTGAAAGTAAGTGGTACTGTAATGAACTTACACTTATGGCATTTAGCAGACACCCTTATCCAGAATTTTTGTTTCAATTTATACAACTGAGCAATTGAGGGTTAAGGGCCTTGCTCAGGGGCTCAGCAGTGGCACCTACATGTAGGTGGACCTGGGATTTGAACTCACAACCTTCCATTCAGTAACCCAACACCTTAACCATTTTGCTACTGCATCCCCTTTTGCTTTATAGACATTATAGACATTACAGAACAGTAAATGTAACCATAAATGGATAAAAAAAATTCTGATGATTGTTTAATCAATTTTGGCAAATTGCTGTGCTACAGTATAAGGAGAATAAAACACTTCAAGACTAAACTTATTTCCCCGTCAGGTTTTATTCCTTACATGTTAAGCTGAAATTTCCAAAGAAGACTTCGTGATTATTGACCTAACAAGGTTATTTCCTGTATTAAGGTGTTAGATGTACAGCACTGTATTTATATGCAGTCATCGGTTTTTTACTTCTGAATTTAGACGATTAAATTCAGGACCCTTAGTAAAGGGTCAAGTATAATTAAAGGGGAAAATGGTGTGTGTGTGTGTGTGTGAGGACATTTATTTATTTATTGTGACTCAACTCTTCCTGTTATAGTGAACTTACATTACATTTATGGTGTTTGGCAGACACACTTATCCAGAGTGACTTTTTAGACCTAGGATTTGATCTCATGACCTAATAATCAGAAGTCCAACACCTTAACAACTATGCTACCACATCACTAAACCAAGATCCTTAACCTTTAATTGCTCAGGAATATAAATGAGATAAATACAAGCCACTCTGGATAAGTGTCTGCCCAAAATGTAAAAATGTGCACTGCAAACCAAAGAAAGTTTTTCTGACTGATCACCTTTATCCTGTGGTGAATCAATTCTATCCTAATAGCTGTGGTCTTATTAATGACAGAAGCCTTAATTTGTCAAATATAAATTACAGCACAGTGAAATTGTTTTCTTCACATATCCCAACTTTGACACCATCACCCACGATACAGCACTCCTGGAGCACTTAGGGTTAAGGGCCTTGCTCAAGGGCCCAACAGTGGCAGCACTAAGGCTTGAACCCTGATCCTCCAATCAACAACAGAACCTTAACCCACTTGAGCCACCACTTCCCCATCTACAGTGCACAAGGCAACAATTTGATCCATTCATCTTCTACCGCTTATCCGAACTACCTCGGGTCACGGGGAGCCTGTTCCTATCTCAGGCGTCATCGGGCATCAAGGCAGGATACACCCTGGACGGAGTGCCAACCCATCGCAGGTCACACACACACACACACACACTCGGCAACAATTTGATGAGGATGAAAATTATGTTCATAGTGACAGGGTCTCCAGAAAGGTTTTTCCAACACCATCATCAAAACACCAAATGAAGAAGAATGAGGTCCATTGCTCCAGTACAGCCCTTTAGGTTTATGGTGGCTTTTAGAAGCCTAGTATCTAACTAATGCACTTTGTGTTGATGGTTTCTTCATGTTATGTAGCACTGAAACCATTATTACTGAAAGTGCTACATTCAGTGATAATGTAGGTTAAGTACTGTAGTCAAGTAAAATGTAATGTATGGATCTAAACACGCTGTTGAAAGGAAGCTCCAAAACACTTCCAACTTGTTTCTGTTGTTTGAGCTGACCCCCAAGACACTCAGCAGTTCATTAACACACAACAGAGAAACCTCATCCATGAAGTGTGGAAAGTGGAAACAAAACAAGGTGATTAATCAGATTGATTTGAAACAGGAGCCTTTTTTTTTTACGCTGAGGGCTCTTAGTGCCCTAAAGTGTTCAGGTTCAGTTAAAAACATGTAACAGCATCCCTTTAATAGGGACTCATTCTTAAAGAAAGTGAAAAAAAGGCATGTGGATGCATGCTGGGAAGGGAGTGTCATGGTGTAATGCACACTGTAAAGCGAATATGACAGCACAGCCCATGAAAAAAAGCCCGTGGTCATTGACATTAATGCTGCAAGGAGGATTACTGGTGAATTTTGGAGGATATCAGGTGAACGTTGGTCTTGTAAAGTCTACTGCTTGTCTCCCCTGGATTTCACGCATGATTTCTCTAAATCTATGCCGGAACAAGTGGAGGCAGCCAGGCGCTCGACATGGTCGACTTTGCCTGCACAATGGTGTTTTTAAGATATACACCAGATTCTTTTGGACGCTAACTCTGATGTCATGCACTTGTTTTGACAAGTCATGCTGGTCTCCAAGAACACTGGGGTTGGGCTTGTATTTTTTTTTTTTTGCATGTCTATAAACTCTGCCTCAGGTTATTTGGGTTGTTTGAGGAATTGGTGGAAATTGTGCAGTGGAGAAAATGTGCACTTTGTGTTTCGTTCATAGGTTGTGCCAGCTGGATTCTGCCAGTCTTCGCTCCCATCTGCTATAAAAAGTTTGTTGATCAAATCACATCAGTAAATCATGTCCTGTTTTTGTCAACACAACTTGTACTTTGCACTAGATACCTTAAAAAAGTTACTACAGCTATAGTTAAGCTCATGAAGACTTGGACTAGCCAAGACTGAATCAATTTTGATTTTCCTTTTGATTTTGTAAAGAAGAACGTGTAGCAGATTAGCAGGGTGAGAGAAGAAGGACAGTTGGGTGGGGTGTTGTCCAGTGAAAATGCAAGATCTTTAGTGGAGATGAATCTAGGATGAAACATGGGATGAACAGAAGCTCGGTTTTGATGGGATTCGATTTCATCAATCTGATCTGATAAGAGTAAGGAAATGAAAGGATGAATTGTGTCATCTGTATAGCAGTGAAATGAAAACCCCTTATAAGGATATGACCTCACTAAGAGATGATGTATAGAGGACGAACAGAAGATGACTGAGTACTGAGCCTTGAGGAACACCAGTGGATTGTCTGCATAGAGCAGATGTGGATGAATCTCCTTCATCTTAACCTGATATGATCTATCTTCAGGTAGGACGCAGACCACTGCAGTGCTGTGACATTAATTCCAAGACTCTTGGATGGAAATGAAAGGTCACGAAAGACCAAGACTGATGAGTGTTCTATCAACTTAGAAGAAAAGAAGTTTCTGTGACCTCATTGAAACTAGACATAATAGTATCTTGGAATAGTATCTGTTCTGTGATCGACAGAGAGCCAGATGATTTTAGATGTTGTATTCAAGGACTTTAGAGAGAAAAGAGAGACGTGATCCTGTAGTTGCTGATGTCTGAGGGATCCTTTTTAGTTTTCTTTAGATTGGAAATAAAACTTGGTGTCTTGAATGCAGTTAGAACATGACCAGATCTTATGGAGTCATTAATGACAGGAGATATGAAGGGGAGGAGGTCTTGTGAGATGGAGCATTGTGGATGGATTAGATCCTGTTAGAGGGTGGTGGGATTGTAGAAAAATATGACTTGCAGGATCAGTTCTGTTGGTGAAAGAGAAGGGGTAATTTGAATGTGTATTGTAGGAGATAGAGTGAGAGTAGGAGTGAAGGTGTGGCAGGTTCTTTTAATCTTCCCATCATAATTGGTCAAGTCAAGTCTAGACCATAACCTATCAATCGATTCAAATGGTTCCTTTAGAGGAACACCTAAGGAACCCTTATGCCCCCTTTCTACCAGAAAGAACCGGTTTCTGGTACAGAGCTAGTGCTAGTGCTGGTTCGTAGTTGGTTCCACTGGCGAGCCTTCCAACTCTTCCTGTTATAGTGAACTTACATTACATTTATGGTGTTTGGCAGACACACTTATCCAGAGTGACTTGGTAGAACTAGGATTTGATCTCTTGACCTAATAATCAGAAGTCCAACACCTTAACAACTATGCTACCACATCACCAAACCAAGATCCTTAACCTTTAATTGCTCAGGAATATAAATGAGATAAATACAAGCCACTCTGGATAAGTGTCTGCCCAAAATGTAAAAATGTGAACTGCAAACCAAAGAAAGTTTTTCTGACTGATCACCTTTATCCTGTGGTGAATCAATTCTATCCTAATAGCTGTGGTCTTATCAATGATAGAAGCTTTAATTTGTCAAATATAAATTACAGCACAGTGAAATTGTTTTCTTCACATATCCCAACTTTGACACCATCACCCACGATACAGCACTCCTGGAGCAGTTAGGGTTAAGGGCCTTGCTCAAGGGCCCAACAGTGGCAGCACTAAGGTTTGAACCCTGATCCTCCAATCAACAACAGAACATTAACCCACTTGAGCCACCACTTCCCCATCTACAGTGCACAAGGCAACAATTTGATCCATTCATCTTCTACCGCTTATCCGAACTACCTCGGGTCACGGGGAGCCTGTGCCTATCTCAGGCGTCATCGGGCATCAAGGCAGGATACACCCTGGATGGAGTGCCAACCCATCGCAGGGCGGGCACACACTCTCATTCACTCACGCAATCACACACTACGGACAATTTTTCCAGAGATGCCAATCAACCTACCATGCATGTCTTTGGACCGGGGGAGGAAACCGGAGTACCCGGAGGAAACCCCCGAGGCACGGGGAGAACATGCAAACTCCACACACACAAGGCGGAGGCGGGAATCGAACCCCCAACCCTGGAGGTGTGAGGCGAACGTGCTAAAGACTAAGCCACCGTGCCCCCTAACTAAAAATATAATCTATTAATTTTAAAAATAAATAAATAAATAAATAAGTAAATAAATATGCATGTGTTAAATTTGTAAACAAAAGGTCAAAAAATTAATATTAAAAAAATGAGTGAAAATTGAAAGCTTAACTTTTATTTGTGAAACCTACAATTACATGGTTAAAATCCAGATCAATCACAATACAGTTATTAGATAAAAGCCTTTTTCTTGTTTTCTTTTTTAAGCATTTGTTTCATATCAAACATTAGCGTGAACAAGGGCAGTAACGCGGCACTTCAGGCTTTTCTTTACCACAGTACATTCACTCATAATTCACAGAGTTCCTGTCAGCACACAGAAAGCAGCAGGAGATCAAAACAAAACCCGGGGCCATCTTGTGTTCATGGAAAGCGCTTGTATCTGAATGCTGATCAAACCTGGCAGCACTACTGAAAAACCTCTAAAACCTCTTTGCTCATTCTACCTTGTTTTCCTGCTTACTCTCAAATGACCTGATCCAAATAAAAGACCTCAGTATTTTAGCAAAACATCCATTGTTTTTATTGGTTCATATCACAATCCAGACCAGAAAGCAGGGAGAATAAAACAAAAAGGGGAACTTATTTAAGCAAGATTTATTTATTTATTTATTTATTTATTTATTTATTTATTTATTTATTCAAACATCAGAGATTACAAAATCAGTAAGAATAAACCAGTAGCCAAAAAACAGGTGACAATACCAGAAGACAAAAGACGATGACTCAGCAAAATATTGACAGGTATAAATAGGGGAGGTAATCAGTGAAACATAAGGAGGCGGGAACTGGTTAAGGATTGGGCAAGAAAAAAAAAACACGCATGGGCTCAAAACATAAACAAAGACATAAACACATGGCACAGATTATAACAAACCTCTGCCTTAATGCCTCCTGGTGTTCCAGCAGAGAATTGTCCAAGCCATCATGACACATAGTTTATCTCCTCCTTTTTTGTGCCATGTGTTCCTGAGTCATTCTGTATCTCAGAGACCCCTGGGAACAAACTCCATCTCACATGAGGCTGAGAGAAAAGGTCTAGATGCTCTGACCTATACTGCACTAATCAGATTACTCGGAGCATAAACATTGCTTTAAGGGCTAAGCGTCTCTGCTGCTTGTTTCATAACATTGCCTGTCCATTAGATCCGAGTGCCCTATATCCATCAGCAAAGTAAACGGAGCTCAGTGCATCACTGCTGAGCAGAGAAAGGTCGAGAATGTCTCCACGGACCAGTTTCTGGGTGAAGTCAGGCAATGCATACATGTAGGAAGAACAAGAGACATTAAAATGTATTTTTCATTTCCATTTAAAAAGTAGGCGTTTATCCTCTGTCTAAACCAGCTGTTGTGTTTCTGCAGGAAAGAACACACTCACCTGCATTTCAGTTAACACCTTCAATTGTTTTCTCATCTCCTAAAGGTATATGAAAGATGGATTGGTGTATACATGGTGCTCTGGATTGGATAGGATCCTTTCCAGGGTGTATTTCCATCTTGCACCCATCTTGTTCCTGCCTTGATACAGTAGTAAAACACTTACTGTAGATAATAAAAATAAGATAATCGTGAAAATACCATCTGATTTTTTTTTTTTAACCTTTATACCGTAATTTCTACCAAAACATCTACAAATGGTACAACTGGTACAAGTGGAATACCATTGTATGTAATGTTGCCAAGGGGAATTTGGGAAGGGATTTTTAGCTCTATTTTCATTTATATACTTTACAAAAAATAAATATTTCAAATGTTAAAGATATGTAAATAAAGTGTGAGCCCAATCGAAAATAGATGTTAAAATATTTTATTTGAAGTAGAAAAAAAGATTCAACATTTTTTCTTCAATTAATATCTTTCCATTTGATTTATCTGTGATTAAAGAACACACAAACCTATAAAACCAAGCACACTAAATGTCTTAGTAGAAATTCTTTATTTTGTTTTAAGAATACAAACATTTGCACTCATGTCACCCGTCAGAAAAGATCGCCATTATCCGCCTGCTACTTTCGAATGTTTTTCTCAATTAATTCATGACCGACTTAAAATCTCTGACTACATCAGCGACTCAGACAGCTGCTAAAAGCTTGGGCTTCCTCCTCTCCTCAGTTAAGAGATGATATGGACGGTGTCCTCCGACGTGGACGACTGCTCTGACGCTGATCGGAAGTGACTTCCCTTTGAGCTGCCGTGTCTTTAATGTGGAAGTGAATTGAATAAATAAGACTAAGCTGCCGCAGTGAGGTGGTCAGTTATGTGCAGACCACCAAGCTGAGGTCAAGCATTAGTATGTACGTCAGTTCAGGCCTCACCGAGCCGAACTCTGTGTTCTCGCTTGCATTATACATTCCTGTTACATCTAATAGCATCATCGAGACTAAATGAGAATAAATAATATCCATCTTTATACCACAGTGATGCTGAATTCTCAAATCTGATTGGCTGGAAGGTGTTGATGCTCTGTGTCCCCACATACCTTTTTTTTTTTATCTCCATTAAAATTTTATTAAGTTCTACATTCCTTCTTTCTCTCTGTCTCTTCCTATACATCTTCTGTAAGAATCTTCCCGTTTTATGCTTTGCCTTTGTTTATTTTATCCCATTATGAGTGCCATTATGTGTTTCTACATACCTCGATTTAGTGCTCAAATTATTCATATATGTTTTCATATAAAGCCCTCTATTGCACATAGAAGACAAATACTGTTTTTCTGCATGTTTTTAGTTTTAGTTTTCAATCTGGGTAAGTCTAAAATCTAAAGGGAATTTTGATGAAACCTGGCAACCTATCTATCTTCACAAGCTGGCTGTTACAATGTAAAATCAACATTAATGTAAAAACCTATTAGGAATATTTTGTGCTCCAAAAAAAGAAGCAAACAAAAAACAATCAAGAGTCTGCAGATGGAAGGACTGTTAAAGTTACTATACATGACATCAGTGCTGGTTTCAACTTCCTTGGACCGTTCTGATCATCCCTCACAGATTCCATCCCATCACATGAGCTTCTTGTTATTCTCTTTGTTTTTCATCCATTTCATACCATAGAATCCTCCTTCTTACTAAATATAACCCTAACCTGTCAACATAAAATCCTCTGTTGTGTGCTCTCATAACAAATTAACAAATGGCTTCCAAAGCCACATTCTAATAGAATCTCTTTATTAATCTTTCCGTTAAAAAAAGCGAACAAAAACGCTTAAGCAGTTTTAATTCATCTAAAACGGATCATCTAAAATGGATTCCTCTATCATTCTCCTAAAACTATACAAGGCCGGTGTTATCCTTTGCCCTTAGATTATGGATATATAAATGTACAAACACTGGGGCTTGATTTCTGCGGTTTTAATCTCCGGAAGGTTTAAACCAAACACACACATGGATTAAGCCACAGACAAACAGACATGTATATTATTAGAGATGAGAGATGGCTATGAAAAAATATTTTAAACATATTGGTTAGTATTTACAGTACCTGGCATCAGTATTGTTTGATGTGTACTTACCAAATACTCTTAAAATTACAATTAACTATTGTTTACATTTCTCTTAATCCCAGTTTAAATAAGAAACATCACCAATACTAAATAACAGAACATCAAATGTTATCAACAGAAATTTCACCACAGATTAATGTCAGAGTTTGTATTGTGTTTGTTATGATCAAAATAAACTGCAGTCATGCCTGTTTTCTTCTGGAAAAAAAGTTAAAGGAAATGGTTAAGAGTGGGGGCACGGTGACTTAGTGGTTAGCACGTTCGCCGCACACCTCCAGGGTCGGGGTTCGAATCCCGCCTCCACCGTGTGTGTGTGGATTTTGCATGTTCTCCCCGTGCCTTGGGGGTTTCCTCCGGGTACTCCGGTTTCCTCCCCCGGTCCAAAGACATGCATGGTAGGTTGATTGGAATCTCTGGAAAATTGTCCCTAGTGTGTGATAGTGTGAGTGAATGAGAGTGTGTGTGTGCCCTGCGATGGGTTGGCACTCTGTCCAGGGTGTATCCTGCCTTGATGCCCGATGACGCCTGAGATAGGCACAGGCTCCCCGTGACCCGAGGTAGTTCGAATAAGCGGTAGAAGATGAATGAATGAATGAATGAATGAATGAATGAAATGGATAAGAATGGTAAGAACAAAGTTCTCACACATCACATGTATTTTTTGATCAATGGACATTTTCTTAAAACAGATTGACAGAACATAAAATTTTAATATAAATTTATTTGTATTTATCACTGTTTAAACCTAACGATGAAGCCTGAGACGACTGCGGTAAGGAAACGCTCCCTGAGATTGTATGAGCAAGAAACCTTGACAGGAACCAGGGTGAGGAACCCATCGTCATTTGGGTGACACCAGAGACAGCAATTATAAATAATGTCTATTATATGTGTTTCTGCAGTTATATACAGTCAGTTGGTGTTGTGTATCCAGGAGCTCCTGAACAGCTCATAAATTAGCTTCTCATCTGAGTTCATTATAGATTCAACACCAACTCCTCTGTGCTGAAGCCTTCAAATACTCAATGCAGATATAGGATATGTAGAATTTTTATGTATTTTGTGTATGGATTAAGAAGTTGATCTCTACAAAGTCCTCATGGGGTTCGGCAACTTTCTGAAATCCTCATAAAGCAGAATCCAACCGGTGCTAATGAGCTAATGTTATCTGACTAGCTAGCTACTCTTGTCAATCACTGCTTCAGGATTTCTAAGCAGCTCAGGATCACTGGGTTTAAAACTGGAGCTGTGATTTGTTAGATTTACAAATCTGTCTGTAAAATTAAGCTTAAATACATTATAAACACAAAGTTGGTACAATGTTTTCTAGAACATTAACTAAACATTTTGTTCAACATGGCAACCTGCACAGAGTACAGAGTAGTAGTGGAAACTTTAACTTTAGGTT
The DNA here is from genome assembly GCF_030014155.1 of Tachysurus vachellii. NCBI lineage: Eukaryota > Metazoa > Chordata > Actinopteri > Siluriformes > Bagridae > Tachysurus > Tachysurus vachellii. The sequence continues at coordinate 39,348,777 of NC_083460.1, forward strand.
ATTAGTCAAACGACCGTCCATCGATATCCATTCTCCCTCTGATGGATGGCTGGCATGATTATATTCATTTCAATTTACATTTCCATCATTTGGCAAACGCCCTTATCCAGAGCGACTTACATTATCTCATTTTTTTTTATACAACTGAGTAATTAAGGGTTAAGGGCCTTGCTCAGGGGCCCAACAGTGGCAGCTTGGTGGACCTGCGATCGAACCCACAACCTTCCGATTGGTAGTCCAACACCTTAACCACTATGCTACCACAAAAAAACATATATTGTTCTTCAGGTATTTCTTAATGACAGGTGCACAATATGAAAAATTGTCATGTGACACTTATTTTTTTGAGAAAAACTGTTTACGGGGCACAAGGTAACTTGCTAGTTAGCATGTCTGCCTCACAGATCCAGGGTTAGGCTACGTGTTTACAGGTTGTCAGGAGTTACTCGGACAGTTCTTTGCTAGACCACCAGGGGGCTAGCAAGTGGTTTATTCATTGCTCACAGTTTTGTTTTTATGTTTTACGTTATGTTAAGTTATATTAGACTTTATTTATGTTAATAAAATCAGCGAATGCACTGAATCCCTAAATGCGGGAGATCAAGGTTACTGCGGAGATTCGGGTCCGATCCCTGCTTCCGGTGGCAGCCACAGAATGTTATACCTGTTATCTGTTGAAGAATGATGTTAAGAAACATGACAGTGTTTTAAGTGACATATTTAACGTGTAAGTGAGTTACATGTAGTAACAGTAAAGTGCAGTGTAGTTTTGCTGTGAGTTAAGTGATGACCATTTATGGAACTCAGGGACGTATAAGATGCACATCTCATCCGTATCGAGGAGTCTGATGTCCTGAGGGATCTCCTCCTGAGACTCTCGGTTTTATCCAACAGACTGAACATACAGTTACAGAGGTGACAGGTGTTTGATCGGTGGAGTCTATCAACATAAAATTATGCACCAAATGTAAACACAAAAAATATATGATGTTGTCACGGACGCGGGATAAAAACGGCCCCAAATGCAGGACAGCTTAACAAAAACAGGATTTATTAACTTAAAAAAACTAAACAGGACAAAGACAAACCAGACGAAGACAACAGAGGATTCGGCGCTGCACAAGGCAACGCGGCTCAACTAAATACTAATGATAATCATGACACATGAGGGACAGGTGTGCAGAGGCAGGGAGGAAAAGACAAGGGCAGGGCAGACACGTGAACAAGGAACATAAACAAAAAGGCACATGGCCAAAGTCCGGGCAGAGTCCTGACAGATGTGGACACTGGCGAAATTTGATCATTTGATCAGCTAGATCAGTAAACAATTAAACGCACTAAAACGTTTCTCTTGATAAAATACAGAGCTATTTTTCAACATCTCATTCGTGCACCTTCATCCTGAACACGTGGAAGAACTGACTTATTCTAGAAGTTCAACAGAAAATTGCATCAAGATTACGATTTAGTATTCAGTATTCATTCAATATTTTATTTTTTGTGATCTTCACCGATTACGACTCTGACACCCAAATCTATTGATTGAAAGTAAATTATTAATATTTTTTAATATTATTAATAAATCGTTTGAATGTCTTCATGCAATTAGCTATTAGATTCTAGTTATCCACATAGTGTGTAATGTCTTAATGCTAGGTTAAAAACCCAAAGAGGGTGATATGCCTGAGCTGGGTTAATTTTTTTGAAAATAGTTACTAGCAGTAATATTAGTAGTTAATAACAGTATTATAAATCAAATTTTTTTAATTTAAGCACCTGGAATCATTTAATAATGGATTCATTTTTAAAGTAATATGTCAAGAATGAATATAAAAAAAAAACACATTTAAAATCCTTTAAAAGTGCTGATCTCATCATATTTCCTACAAAGATTCTTTGATGAGAATTTAAAGTAACAGGGTGGGATTGTTAACCAAAAATTAACAATTATCATAGTTACTATTAAATTAAACAACATAAATATGACTCCAAGTGTCTGATGATTCAATCTGGTTTTTAATAACATATTCTCAGTCATGATTTGTGAGTTTACCAGAAAACAGATTGAATATCTCACTTTAACAGAAATGGGTTTGATATCACTGTTTAATTTGAAGATACTAATATCAGTGTGAAATAAAACAATTTCTTTTTTGGAACTTTCCTATGAATATATTGTCCCTCGTAGGCTAGAAAGTAAACAAACTGGAGCAACCTCCATTTTTTGGCCTCTGGGGAAAAAAGTGTTAAACAAAACGAAGCAGCTGTTCAACTGTAGTATCTGTACTCGTCCTGGATTTGGTTTCACCAGTGTCACCTGTGTGTGTGTGTGTGTGTGTGTGTGTGTGTGTGTGTGTGAGAGAGAGAGAGAGAGAGAGAGATCAAGCCCAGACAGTCACCCCCCTCGACTCAGACAGCCCAGCTTTTCCCGCTAGCCCACTCTTAACCGTGTTTGACAGCTCGTCCTCCAACACAACCTCCCTGCAGCAGCAACGACTCTCGAGCTTTAACAATTTATTATTGCTGAGCCTTTGTTGGCAATACAGTGCCAAGCCGAGGGAATCTGCGTACACGGGGCTGTCATGATTAAACTGGCATGCCTCCTGACCTTGTTGGGGAAACACTGGTGACTTTATGTAAATACCAAAAGCCTTTGAGGCTTTGATTATGGATTGGCAAAGAAAGAAAGAAAGAAAGAAAGAAAGAAAGAAAGAAAGAAAGAAAGAAAGAAAGAAAGAAACATCCTCTCTTTTCTTTCTTCCAGCGTCTCCCGAAGAGCTTGTTTTCTCACTCAGTTTGCCAGTGATGTCATATTCTGTTGTCTTTGAGGACAACCTCCTCCTCATCAATACACAATTGCCGGACTGTATATTTATAATCACACAGGAGGCGAGAGTGCTGGACAGACTGCTACAAAAATAAATCTTGATGACATGATAATTAGAAAGATTGATATCCAAGTCATTTATGGTAGATCTTTTATGCAAACTGCAAACTGCATTACTTTCTCTTACATTCCCACTGATTCCCTCTGAAGGCCCAAAGGTGATAGAAGGTGTTATTTTTCTTTGCTTACGATTTGCATTGAGTGTTGAAATACTGTATCAAGATTTATTAGTTTTAATATTTGTTTTCTTTTTATTTTCACGTGTTATGATGCATATGTACAGATGTGTGTGTGTGTGTGTGTGTGTGTGTGTGTGTGTGTGTATGTGTATGTATGTGAGTCGGATAATAATGTGTGAGCTGAATTCCAGGACATACAGAGGATTGAAATTGTGTTTTTCTATGTGTCCTATGGTGCAGCAACAAGAAAAAAACAATAACAATAAATGAAAAAATAAATATGTTTTACATATATATAAATATATATATATAAATACAGAATCAATAAAAATATCTACTGTATATATCGGATATATAATGTGTGTGTGTGTGTGTGTGTGTGTGTGTGTGTATCTGGGTGTGTTCATGATGCTATGAGTGCCAACTAAAATCTCTAGCCCTCAGCAGTGCTGTGGTGTGTCAGTGTCAATGGTGTACTGAGAGAAACCACCACCCAAATCCCTAAATCAACTAAATGTGTGTGTGTATGTGTGTGTGTGTGTGTGTGTGTGTGTGAGAGAGAGAGAGAGAGAGAGAGAGAGAGAGAGAGAGAAGAGAGAGAGACTGTTAATCTGTTAGAGACTGTTGAGTCTGTTAATCTGAGTGCATCCCTTTGCACAATATTAATCTGTACTTGTCTGTGGGAATGTGTGTGTTTCTGCTTGGTTGTGTGTGCATGACCTACAGTAAATGGCTGATGACAAATATTTAATCAGCAACATGTTGCTGTGTGGCACAACAACAGCTTTACCCCTAAAGGAAAAGAGAGAGAGAGAGAGAGAGAGAGAGAGAGAGAGAGAGAGAGAGAGAGAGAAATAAACAGGACTAATGGGGATCAATTCAGTGCAAATAGGTGGATTAAACCCTTGTGTCCTGAAACTCTCTCTCTCTCTCTCTCTCTCTCTCTCTCTCTCTCTCTCTCTCTGTCTGATTGGTCTGAAGATGTTTAAGTTAGTTGATTAATGTTCTATAACACCACTGACAACAACAGTCATCCAAATATAAATGGATAAAAAGTATGACATGCTTTTCTTAATTACAATTAAAATATGTTTCTGTGTCAAACTAAAACTTTGTGTTGTTACAGAAAATAAGCATCTCAGGACCACAACACATCACCTGTATTATATTCTTTACATAGTTATGCACACTCATGCCATCAGTGATCATTAATGTTTATTAACTCATGGAATTTTTGGTATTATTGTGGTTTAATGCATGTACTGTATGAGGAGCAGTGGCCTGACTAAGAGGAAGCACATTCTGTTTGTAATTGTGTGATTATTATGACATGTAAAAATGGCATTAATTTTAAAATGGCATTATTAGTGATCTTTATGTTAGATATGTTTTATGATGCAAAAAAAACAGTAGGTCATGAAAATTAATTTTCAATGATAAAACACAACAAACAACAACAACAACAAAACAGCCCTAGTAGACATATACTTAGACCTAGTAGAATAATATATATATATATTCCACTGTATGAATTTATGAGGATTACGTTGCATCTTTGGGCGTTATACGATTTAGAGAGCTTTATCGAGCTTTGTCGGCCACTAGTGGTCAACACTGGTACTACAACAACCAGCAACGTTAAGCTTTGCTCTGCATCATCCCATAAAAATTCACATGTTCACTCTGCTACAATTTATATTTATTTCGTTTTCACATTTTAACTCACTGAAATACCAGAATAAACATATGCAATATTTATCACAAATATAAACCTATTCATCATCATCCGGCTGAAAATGTTTTTTTTGATTGTGTAAGTCTGAGAAAGGGATGTGGTGACTTTTGTTTTTCTTAAACGGTTGTGGCCACAAATTGATTTATTTAGAGATGAAAGCAAACAAGCAAACAAAATGGCTGCAAATCATACAACTTGAGGCCATGATGGAATATCTATAAATTTATATATGTCCTTAAAAGACACACCCATATTTTATTATTCAGGGAGGTGCAAACTTCAAAATTTCAAATTAATTTTAGATTACAACACAGACATCAATGAGACACTGAAATTATGAAACTATAATAAGATGATATTAGGTAATTTTGTCAGAATCTGATGGACATCGATGTTGACAGGCTGTGCTGGGTGCTAATAGTTACAGAAAACAGACAGTAGCAACTTACTAATCAAAACATATCACTGTGCTCAAAAACACAGACGGGAAGTCAAAATGCATTACAGGAAGATCTCTTGCATCAGCTGCCAGAGAGTGGTACGATCCGCCCGAGGTCAAATGTGCCACTGTGATCCTCAGTTAAAGGTGAGTGACTTGGATCATGTTTATGCTTCATGCATAAAGCCCTCTTGAGATGTTCCAAAACATGCCATGGAAGCAAAGGCTTAGATAATCAGTGATATGACAATCTGTCAATCGTCCCTAAAAGACCCTCCCACTCGTCGCCGCTCGTTCTCTCGGGTCATGATGTACGCTGCGTTCAGCCACGGTCCGCGTTTCATGTGAAAGTAGGTCAACACATCTCTGATGTGTACACGGACCGTTCGGCATATCGGAAAAGCCAATGAATCATTAATTCTGGAATCTTTATTAATGTTTCATTGTAGTTTTGCTTAGCTGTTCACTCAGAGGCTGACATATTGTATGGATGTTGACATACACTTCAACGATGATTTCCAGACAAGGAAAATATAGCTCTAGTGCCTGAAAACAAAAATCATTCCTCAATTGTGTGTTATACAGTATATTAAATATAAATACATGTGATGGCAAAACCTGTATTAAAACCAAAAGAAAAAGAGACTTGAACTTTGAATCTGCTACACAGTGGAATGAGTGGAAACTGCAGACATAACCCTCTTTTTAGTAAAGCATGGTGGTAGTAGCACCATGTTGTGAACTGGTTATGGTTTAGGGCACAATTGTAGCAAATACAAGGTGATCTGAGAAGAAAACCTCAAGACTGCGGTGGAGCTTCACCTTCTATCATTACAGCAAAACTACAAGTAACGACAAAGCTACACTGCAGGTGTTCAAAACTAGTGTCTTACTTATATATTGCTAAGCTCTGAGTGTCTACTTTCATATGAATTTCATAATAACCATCACTGTTGAGTGAGACATGACAAAGACATTCAATACAGAAAATGGACACAACCAAACAGGAGGAAACTCCATTTTTTCCACCTCTGGGAACATATCGTTTGGGATGCATACTGTCTAAGGGACATTAAAAAAACAAAAAAACAAAAAAAAAAAACACGATCAACAACATACTGTATATGAGTATAAAAAACTTCACCTTTACTAGTTTAGAACTATTGTGTAAGAGTTATAGTGTAGAGTGTGAATAGTGATAATGTTAACATTTATACACCTAACACACACGCACAATAACAGCTTTAGCTGCAGTTACTCTCAACTCTCAACACTACGAGGCCTTACAGTGGGGACACACCCTGTATTTATTTAGCATAAATATATTTCATCAAGATACTGTCGAGACGGCCTTAGGTGCAGCCAGCGGCCGAATCGCCACGATATACAATTTAGCGATATGAGAAAACATGCAATGCAAATATCCTTTTTTTTTCTTCCCTTCACTGTTTATTTGCCCTAAGGCTAAGGGACTTGCTGGATCACCTGTCTCTTCAGTAGTTGTTGTTTATATAGTACCTTATTTATTTATTTAATGAAGAATAACGTATAACCAGTCGATACGGTGACATTTACATTTACAGAGAATTGCTCCATTCCAGCAAAGCCTTCACAAGAGAGGATTTCTTGTTCGTAAAGGATAGCAGAACCTTTGATTTATGGGCGTTTAAATGTAACTGAATGCTATAAAAAGCAAAATATGTTTGTGATTGTTTAATACTGTAAATGCAAAACCACAATATTTCGCAACCCGTATTCTTAGAATATAAACCACTTCAAAGTGGGAACACAACACAACACAACACAGCCCGGTGGGTCGATTATTGCTGTTAATTATGCACATATACAGTATATCATATGTGTGAATTAAATGATATCACTGATGTATGATTCATTTTATTTGTATAGCACTTTGAACAATCGACATTGTCTCAGAGCAGCTTTACAGATGTATAGAAACAGAATGAAAATTATGTTTAAAATGAAGCTACTATCTATCTCTAACATTTATCTCTAATGAGCAGCGATGGTTGTGAGGAAAAACTCCCTGAGATGATGATGATGATGATGATGATGATGATGATGAAACCTTGAGAGGATCCAGACTCAGAAGTGAGTCTCATACTTATTTGGGTGACATTGGACAGTAAATATGTAAATGTAAACAATGTCCTTTCTATGATGCTTTTCCAGCGTATTTATCCGTTGCATCCGTCTGTGGTGTAAATAAAACTGAAAATGTATTACTTTGTAATAAAGAGAGAAAGAATCTGCTATCAAGTTGTGTGTGTTTTTCCTTGAGTGCATTTATCTGTAGCAGACGATGGGGTCTGGTTTTATATTTCACTAATGCTGCCTTATTCTAACCTTTCATACATATGCAGTCATATCTCTCTCTCTCTCTCTCTCTCTCTCTCTCTCACACACACACACACACAGGTCAAGTGAAGTTCAGTGTGTGTGTAGGCCGGGTGCTTGGCAGGTCAAGTCAAGTTCACAGAGTGCAGTGAGTGAAGAAGATGTGTAAAGTAGATCTGGAAAATTCTCTCATAGGGTTTTTTATCATATGTCTCTCATCATGATTCAATCATGTATGGACATTTGAATACACACACACACACACACGTACGTACAGACAGACAGACAGACAGACAGACAGATAGATAGATAGATGGTGGTATTATAGCAGAGTGGAAGCAATTAAGAACAACAGCAACTCATCCACAAAGTGGTAGGCCATGTAAAATCACAGAGCGAGGTCAGAGCACAGTGTGCAGAACTTGCCAACTAGCTACAAACCTCAAAAATTCATGTGGCCTTTAGATAAGCTAAAGAACAGTATGTAGAGAGCTTCATGGAATGGGTTTCCAAGGCCAATCAGATGCATCTAAGTCTTACATCACCAAATGTAAAGCAGGACGTCACTGGACTCTAGAGCAGTAAAGATGTGTTCTTTGGAGTCTGGGTTTGGTGGTTGCCAGGAGACCGGTACTAGCCCGACTCATTTCAAGATGAACAGTCAAAAATTTCCATAAACACACTCCAAACACTTGTAGAAAGCCTTCCCAAAAGAGTTGATTCCCTATATCAATATGCAACTCCATATTAAACCCTATGGATTAGGAATGGGATGTCATTAAACTTTATGTGCATGTAAAGGCAGACATCCAACATTTTTTTGGCAATATAGTGTACATTTCCAGCATTTAGCAGATGCCCTTGTCCAGAGTGATTTACATTTGTAGACCATTTTATACAACTGAGCAATTGAGGTTTAAGGGCCTTGCTCAGGGGCCCAGCAGTGGTAGCTTGATGGAGATGAGTTGCCCAATACCTTAACCAATAGGTTAATGGTGTACTGAGTAACCAATATACAAATTTATTTGTATAGCACTTTTAACAATTTTCCATTGTCACAAAGCATGGAAACAGAAGAGAGAGAAAAATAAATAAATATATAATAATCAGAAGAAGAAAAATAAGAATAAATATAAACTAGATTTGTAAATTTCGTCGCAACAAACTTTGATGTTGGCTTTGACGAGGCAAGCATTCGCAAAGGCTGGTGCTTTTTGGAGGCAAGTGGACATAAGGGTCAGTGTTACATTTGGAGGCAAGTGGACATAAAACCTGTGAAATGTAGTGGAGTGTATGTGACGTCATCAGAATACACGTGAGGAAGTTCCCCTCATTGTTCTGAGTGTTTTGATATGTCACATGTCCATGTTGTAAAAAGTTTTTTGATTTTGCATATTTTGGGGGCGGGGCTGTGGGACATCCGAAAGGCCACTCGGTACACCAATTTAAAACTGTGTTCAGAGTATCACCCTAAAGGAGCTGGCCGAGTTTGGTGTAGATCGTCAGAAGCTTGCCGAGTTATAAACCTCCAAATTTTATAATGGGAGTCTATGGGGAAAAAGGCCAATTTGAGATCCGGTACCGGAAGTACCGATACTCGGATCACTTAGAAAAGTCATAGCAACAAAGTTCAGACCAGGGTCTTACAACAGATCCGAATTTGGTTCATGTGGCTCAAAAGCCCTAGGAGGAGTTACTCTTGATAAATTTTTGTCTAAGCTTAAATAAGAAAACAGAATGTTGGCTTCTACAAAGCCAACATAATAAGTGAATATATACAATTAAAGTTTAAAATTCATTTAAAAAAGATGAACTTAATATAAAATACTATATATCTATCCCTATCCCTAATGAGCAAACCGGAGGCGACGGCGGCAAGGAAAAACTCCCTGAGAGGATACGAGGAAGAAACCTTGAGAGGAACCAGGCTTAGAAGGGAATCTCTATAAAATCCCCATACAAAAGAAGCACAATGTACCAGGAACTAAGATTTGAGTAAGATTGATGCGTCCTTCTTTAATATTATTGTTAATTTCTGTGGTATAAAAGAAACAAAACATGAAAGAAAATGTTCAGATTTTGGATGTTTATGGTTATTGCCTTCCCACCTCATACCATCCTGGATTTATTTCCAGGCCACACCATCTTAAGTCTCCTAGCATTTCAATAACTCCTAATCACAAAACAATACATTATTAGATATTGAGATTAAGATTATCACTGACTGAGGTCCAGATGAGGACATAAAAGTAACGGAGTGGTGGAACAGTGCACTTAATCCTACGTTGGGTTCTCGGAGACTCCCAGGTGAGATGCTTCTCAGGATTGGCAAAAGAGCACCTTTAGGTAATCTTAATGGATGAATTAACTTGCATAGAGGGGGAAGTGCTTCTATTTCCAAACACCATGTCAACATGTTTATCCAACTCCAGCGATAATCCATACACACACACTCACACACACATACACAGAAGCAGGTCGCAGCCAATCCTCAGCTTTAGGACACACGGCTTATGATTTACTTAATGTGTAATCACAAGCACACACGGGAAAGACTTAGAAAGACTAATCACCTATAAACGTGTGAATGCTTTTAAACAGAGAGAGGAGCTCACACAGATAGATAGATAGATAGATAGATAGATAGATAGATAGATAGATAGATAGATAGAATCTCACTTTTCTGAGTCACATGTAATATAGAATGTACAGAAAAGGCCAGTTAAGTAAAATAGACTCTCAGAAGGAGGTTACTGAGGGGTTCGTGCCAAATAGAGACACAGTTGCGTTTCACACACACACACACACACACACTTACGCATGCATGCACATCCACAGTCACGTGTGGCTGCAGCAGGATGCAATGGGAAGCGTTGGAGAGGCTCTAGGCGAGGCGTTTGACCTCCTTTTGCATGGCTGCACCCAGCTGTACAAACTACAGACGCTGGAACATGGAGGAACTGAGCACGACGGTCCCTAGACATGCCACACACACACACACACACGGATCTCTGTGTTTGTTTCTAAATAGAGCGTGTTTATCAAGACAGCTCTAAGTAAACAGCATAAATAAACAGCAAGTGAAACAGTGTGGAGGGAGGGAGAGAGGGACAGAGGGAGGGACAGAGGGAGGGAGAGAGGAAGACTGAGAGAGAGAGAGGATAAAGCAAAATATAAACTCTCAGCAGTGTCATGCACAAGGAATCTTTTTTAATGTTTATTTAGTAAATATGTTCAACTTGGAATAAAGGAAGTAAATAAAGTAAAGGAAGAAATAAAACTTTTTTTTTTTTTGGCAATTTCAGACTCATTTTTGTTTTTGTTCGTCTCTTTCTCAAAAGGTGTTGCAGTGAAATCCAATGTGTTTTCACACAAAAATAGTAATGCAGCAGTCAGAGTGATAAATACATAATAGGATGGAGTACACATGAGACAGTGAGAATGAGACAGAAATAAAATGTATTGGGGGGGGGCAGCAGACAGAAAAGAGAGAGAGAAACTGATAGGGAGAAAAAAAAAGAGAATAACAGACAGAGAGCATCTGATAGAGAGACACTGAAAACAACAGGCAGACAGACAGACAGACGGAAAGAGAGAGATAGACAGACAGACTGAAACAGAGAGACAAAAAAAAGGGTTTAACAGATTTTAATAGTTCCACTTTTTAATAGTTCAACTTTTATTCACCTAACAATTGGATGGTTTGCCATCAAAGCTGTTTAACACATCGTACATAAAGATCAGGAAATGAACGCTGACAATCTATCGCTTCATGTTTATCTTTGGATCTCAAACACGCATGTCTTCAGTTTATTGTAAAAACAAAAGAATTGGCCAGCGTTCCTTTTTTCCCTTATCACATATGCTTTGGCAACAGTTGTTAACTACAATTCATGTTTTGAATATGAATTTTTGTGTCTGTTTGTGTGTGTTTGTGCGAGAGAGAGAAAGAGAGAGGGAGAAAAAGAGAGAGAGAGAGAGAGAGAGAGAGAGAGAGTGAGAGGGAGAAAAAGAGAGAGAGAGAGCGAGAGAGAGAGAGAGAGAGTGAGAGGGAGAAAAAGAGAGAGAGAGTAAGAGAAAGAAAAGAGAGAGAGAGAGGTGACAAAGAGATAAAGAGACAAAACAAGCACTGCTGAAAATTATTTGAAAAATGATACGTGAGGAAAAAGAGAGAGAGAGAGAGAGAGAGAGAGAGAGAAAAGAGAGAGAAAAGAGAGAGAGAGCAAGCGAGAGAGAGAGAGAGAGAGAGAGAGAGAGAGAGAGAGAGAGAGAGAGAGAGAGAGAGAGAGAGAACAAGCACTGCTGAAAATTATTTGAAAAATGAAACGTGAGGAAATAGAGAGAGAGAGAGAGAGAGAGAGAGAGAGAGAGAGAGAGAGAGAGAAAACAACAAATAGATAACCAAAGATACAAACAGTGAGACACACAGACAAAGACAGACAGACAGACAGACAGACAAATAAAGAGAGAGAGTGCAAGAAAAGGGAGAGGAGTGGACATCTGCTGCTCTTTAAGGAAACTCTGTTTATTCCCATTGACACCCTGCCCAGGAGATCCGTGTGTGTGTGTGTGTGTGTGTGTGTGTGTGTGTGTGTGTGTGTGTGTGTGTGTCCCCACAAATGTGCATATGCAACCCAAATCATGTGCTTCATGCCTCCTTGTTGTTCAACACACACACGCACACACACACACACACACACACACTCACAAACACAAGCACACACACATCCAGCCACCGAGACAGCATAATAAACACACACCTCAGTTCATGAGCAGTGACACTGATATTAATATATGTGGACATTTTATAAGTCATGTTTATTCATCTCAATGTCATTTCACTTATGAAAACATTAAATATCTCAAATCCAAGCCCAAATAACACACACACACACACACACACATTCAGTTATACAGTCACTGAGCCAGAGGCATACTTGTGAAGGTCAATCCAGAAGGACTGTCTAAAGTCCGGAGATGTGGCACAGACCTAATTCAGACTGCCACAGTGTTAGAACACCCCCCTCCCCCCCCAAAAAAAACACAAAACAAAACACACACACACACACACACACACACAGAATGTTATTTATCTTTCTTTTCTTTTGATTACAACAGCAAAGAGACACATTTTACACTGAAGCCACCTCACCTACATTTATAGTCATCTTCAAAAATTTTGGAACCCTTCCAAAACAGAACCTTGTTATTAATTATTATAATTTAATTAAAATGGGGACCATATCTATCTATCTATCTATCTATCTATCTATCTATCTATCTATCTATCTATTTTTATAAGAAGTTTTTATTATTATTATTATTATTATTATTATTATTATTATTATCTCTTTTCTGTCATCTATCTCCATGAATGAAACAAACACAAAAAAATCTGATAACGCATGATAGCAACAACATCCATATCAAATAAATGGTTTGGATGTTATGGAACTTCAATAAAATGCAGCTCCTGACACCATCAATCTGCATTATGTGTTATTTTGGTTCTCTAACTGTTTATCTATGAATGACGTTGGTATATTTGGTGAAAGAAGGGAGACTAATTAGAAGTAAAAGCTCACAAGTTGGGGGCACGGTGGCTTAGTGGTTAGCACATTCGCCTCACACCTCCAGGGTTGGGGGTTAGATTCCCGCCTCCACCTTGTGTGTGTGGAGTTTGCATGTTCTCCCCGTGCCTCGGGGGTTTCCTCCGGGTACTCCGGTTTCCTCCCCCGGTCCAAAGACATGCATGGTAGGTTGATTGGCATCTCTGGAAAATTGTCCGTAGTGTGTGATTGCGTGAGTGAATGAGAGTGTGTGTGTGTGCCCTGTGATGGGTTGGCACTCCGTCCAGGGTGTATCCTGCCTTGATGCCCGATGATGCCTGAGATAGGCACAGGCTCCCCGTGACCCGAGGTAGTTCGGATAAGCGGTAGAAAATGAGTGAGTGAGAGAGCTCACAAGTTTATTATAAAATGGTGGCGGATCGGTGATACTTAGAAGATCTAGTGGTATTCAGGTGCTATTATAAATTCTGATTAATAATGTTTACTCTTGACAGGAGGTTAGAATTAGATAACCATAGATGGGTTAGGGTTAGGGTTAGGGTTACCAAGCCCACGTCAGTATATGGATGAAAACACACAAGCTTGAAAGGTGATGTGTAGAGGATTGGACCAGGATCATCTCCAAGATCAACCTTGACTCTACCAATTGGTGCAGGTGAAAATCATTCACGTTATCATCAGGAAATGACTGTAGGTTCTGATGATGATGGAAGGTTGTTGTATGACAGAGAAAGCTGGCATGTGTGGAATTGGCAGGTGATGAATTAAGGAATTAAAAAAATACTTTTAATAAGCCAGAGTTTGCCATGGAAAAAAATTCAATAATGTTTTTTTGCATTAAAAATATCATCATATTATCACATTATCCCTCATCCTACTTTTAATTTTGATTATTGGAATGGATTATATTCATTCATTCATTCATTCATTCATCTTCTACCACTTATCCGAACTACCTCAGGTCACAGGGAGCCTGTGCCTATCTCAGGCGTCATCGGGCATCAAGGCAGGATACACCCTGGACGGAGTGCCAACCCATCGCAGGGCACACACACACACTCTCATTCACTCACACAATCACACACTACGGACAATTTTCCAGAGATGGCAATCAACCTACCATGCATGTCTTTGGACCGGGGGAGGAAACCGGAGTACCCGGAGGAAACCCCCGAGGCACGGGGAGAACATGCAAACTCCACACACACAAGGTGGAGGCGGGAATCGAACCCCGACCCTGGAGGTGTGAGGCAAACGTGCTAACCACTAAGCCACCGTGCCCCCCGGAATTGATTATATATTAATTTTAAAAAATGAAAAGAGGAAATAAGTGAACGTGTTGTTGGTGCGTACATGAATGATTTCACCGGATCTCCTGCAGATGGGTCACTCGTTTCTATCCAGAAAGCTGATTATCCAGACTGCTCTACTGTAGTGCTGCATGGATTAATTCCCTAAGAGGAGATTAAACACATCTTTTATCATTGCTGTATAAACAGTACATCTACAGTTGACTGACAAAAATAAAAATCCATGATCAAATGCAAAACACTTGACTTGCTGCGTAGTCAGGACCGGACAGACAGCTGGATGGCTTTTCTGACCACTGATACATTCACAATTGCATTCCATCTAAAGTTGAACTAAAAATCTGTGTAATAAAAGATCTCCTTAATAGTGATGTGTCGTTCGGGAACGAGTCGACTGTTTGAATCGACTCTTATAGATTCTGAATTGCACATACAATATGGGCCTTTTGGGATTTTTTTGCTTGTTCATAGCTGTATGTCTTGTCGATTGAATCGAATCAAAATTTCTTCCTCTTTTTCAAGCAGTTAAAAATTTTATTTATTTATTTATTTATTTATTTATTTATTTATATTTAAATAGCGTTTAGGCTACAAAATTCAATGCAAAATACATGCTATCCTTAATATTTACTAAAACAATTGCAGACATTACTCAAAAGAACAACACTTTTATATCTAAAATATCTTTCTTTAAACTCTAGGAATGGAAATGGCAACGAGTTGACGGTGAGTCCAAAGAGTCGACTCTTACTGTTGAACTGAACCAAATAATCTGATTCGCTAAAAAGAGCCGGAAAAGCCGGAATTCCACTCACTGTGCCCAAAAATGAGCTTTGTTCTTTGACAACACTGACCTCTACTGGTCATTACTCAATCACACAACAAGTTCATTTAGAGGAGTCAGATTTTACTTAAAATGGTTAATAACTGAACCTTATTATTTGGCAAAACTACAGCTTATTAAATAAGACACGTTAAACCACATTAAGACCGCATTATTCTTTTTTAAGTTTGATTTTTTAAAATACATTCTTTGTATTATAAGTTAAAGTGTTTAGAATCAAAATCTAACTGATGTACAATAAAATGATGTATGGCTACTCTCTTAGACTGAATAAAGATAGAATAAGAATATAAAAACTTTATAAAGAATCAAATAAAGAATATTTAAATAATGATAAGTATAATGCATTTGTGTCCTGGTGCAATTGTGCATTCAGTTTGCACACTGCAGTCACTACTCTGTGTGTGTGTGTGTGTGTGTGTGTGTGTGTGTGTGTGTGTGTGTGTGTGTGTGTTCACAGTTCTGGGGATTATGAGGGAGGGGTACATATGGGTAATTGTCTACCTGAGGGGTGGAGAGGGAGGTGGGCAGGAGGAAGGAGCGTGATAGAGGCAACAGCTCTAAGATAGAAACTGTTCCCCATCCTGTTGGTGTCGGACCTTATTGGGGGATGAGGTTTTTATCATAGGGCTGTGACCTTCATCATGCTCCTTTCTCCTGCCCACTTATCATTATTAGGAGTCTATACCCACAGTTTACTGAAGATGAATGAATGAATGAATGAATGAATGAATGAATGAATGAATGAATTGAGTCCTAGACTTGGCCAGCTTTTTACTACTGGGTGCATAAAACAGCCACAGCTTGGAACTTCTTTCTTCTTCTATTCTTCTATTAGTTTCTCAACATACAGGTGATGTTATGAATATGTCAATAAAGCCTGTGCTGCTGTCTGAGCAATGCAGATGTTATGACTAGAATAATTTGTACTAAATTGGAAAAAAGATATCCTCTTCTTCTACTTTCCTATTAGGGATCTCAACAGCTAATCATCTGTTTCCACCTAACTCTATCCTCGTCATCCTCTACTCTTGCACCAATTACCTTTATATCCTCTTTTAACACATCCATATATCTCCTCTTTGGCCTTCCTCTTGACCTCTTACCTGGCAGCTCCATCTCCAACATCCTTCTACCAATATAACCATCTCCCTCCTCTTTACATGTCCAAGCCATCTCAATCTAATCTCTCTGTCTTTGTCCTCACAACAGCCAACCTGAGCTGTCCCTCTGATGTGCTCGTTCCTAATCCTGTCCATCCTCGTCACTCCTGAAGAGAACATCAACATCCTCATCTCTGCTGCCTCCATCTCTGGATCATGTCTTTTCCTCACTGCTACAGTCTCGAACCCATACAGCAGAGCTGCTCTCACTATGGCCTGCTACTGTACACCTTTCTTTGATTCTTGCTGACACTCTTCTGTCACACAACACTTCTGTCACTTTTCTCCGCCCACTACTCCAACCCGCCTGCATTCACCTCTTTTCCACACTTCTTGTTGCACTGGATATATGGGAAAATGGGGAAAGAAGATATAATATGGATCATTAAAGAAGAAGCCTTTCTTTTCTCAGCAGAGCTGCTAGTTAATCAGTTTACTCAGGAGGCTGAATCTCTGCTACATGTAAATGAACAGGCTGCTGCTGAAATGGTAAAGTAAACTATACACCTTTAAAAGACAAACCCTTAAGGTCTTTAATTTTATTGTTAAAGCAAGATATTATATTTATAATATTTTTAATCACACCCTCCAGTGTCACCCAGATGAGGATGAGGTTTCCCTTTGAGTTTGGTTCCTCTCAAGGTTTCTTCCTCTTCCATCTAAGGGAGTTTTAACTCACCACAGTCACCTCAGTCACCTCAGACTTGTTCATTAGGCATAAATACAAATACATTTAAATATAAGTCTGATATTAATCTTAAATTTTTGTTTTATATTAGTCTTTATATTAAACTTTTTATATTATGTTTACATTCTGTAAAGTTATTTTGAGAAAATGTCCATTGATAAAAGTGCTATGCAAATAAATTTGAATATCAATTTAAATATTTTTTCACCTCTGCACTACACCAGTGCTTTATAAACCACGAGTCACAACTCGGACATTGCTGATTAAACGTTCTACACAGAAAAATATAATCAACTGAAAAATGCTTATAATTTTTTTTTTATTCATTCTTATTTATTTTTACAGATAAATTGTTTTATTTTGAAATACAGTGAGTAAAACAGGAATTATAATGATTATTATTATTATTATTATTATTATTATTATTATTATTATTATTATTATTATTATTATTTTTACCTGTGAAATTCGAAAGTAATGAGTAAAAGAGAAAAAATATTTGATTTTTGTATTGTTAGAGAACATGCAGTGAAGATTTTTTTTTTTAAATAATAATTATTAAAGGTTTTTATTTTCAAGTTTTACATTTCGATTTTTTTCGAACGTTGTGAGTAAAACAGTATATTATTTTATTAAACAGTCATTTTTTCTTTTAAACTGAAAATCAAAAACAACAAGTATAAGAAAAACTCATTTGAAAATGACGCTTAAAAATAAATAATACAGAGGGAAAAAAAGTGGATCCACTAAAAGACATTTCTTTACAGAATGATGGAGCATCACAACATGAGCACATTACTCTCTTCAGGTGAATGTGAGAAATGATGTGTCATGCTTGTACGTTCATTTGTTTGGGTGTAGTTGCCTGAAGGTACAGGAGGAACAGAGAGAGATTAATTAAGAGATTACATACTTAATGTACATTACTAGGCAAAACTCCAACACACACCAGAAACCTACACACACCAAAAGACACACCCACATCTAAGTAAAACTTCATGACAGCAATTATCCATAAAAAAGTACATCGTAGTAAAGATGAGTACACAAATGTTTCTTTCTTTCTTTCTTTCTTTCTTTCTTTCTTCATTGCACACACTACTATGTCAATCAGGGAGTTTTTAACCAGAAATATAATGTGGGTCACTTCTGTTTTTTAACAGACTTGATCATAAAGAGTTTTTTTTTCCAGTGTAGCAGCAAAACGTTGATGTCGAATGCAAATTCGAATTTCTGGGAACTTTTGAGTCCCGTCTTATATATAACACTTTCAACTTAGACAGTTAAAGGGAAAGGCACATTTGAATGAATGTTATTATTGTTTCTTCCTCCTCCTCCTCCTCTTCCTACTACTAATCAGCGTCAAACATCTCTGAATAAGTAACTAATCTGAAACAACAAAACAAGTTTCTCATGCAAGCACATACTATACAAACACACACTCTCACGCACACCCGCCCACTCTCACGCACACCACAGGCAGCAGTAGAACAAACCCTGTGCCTGGAGCAGCAGGAACAAGATGTCTGATCCAAAATCTGCAGCAAAGTCCAAAATGGACATAGGAATGACTATGAAGGATGAGGAGAAGCTTTATAAGAAAAATGGGATCCTCTACTCCACGATCATGAGCCCACCGGAGAACCTGGATGCCCTAAAGGACATGGAGGCCAGAGAGGATGACATCATGCTGGTGGCTTATCCCAAATGTGGTGAGTAATACCTGATTTTGGATAAAAGAAAGTTGTTGTTCTCCTCAGTAGCTCTATGAAAGTAGAGTGAGTCTTTCATTCCGTGCTGGAATGTGAGGAAAAGAGGAAATGGCAAAGATCAGATTACACAGTACATGACAACTCCAGAGCTGTAGTGTAGAGTTCCTACGTCCTGCGTGTAGCAGTGTTAGAAATATCAATGGTAAGAAATACTGAACCATGCCTTCCATTAGAGAAACAATTCCACAGATTTCCAGGATGTTGTGCAAACGCTCCCAGGACATGTACTGTATATGTGTAGGAGTTTTGTGTCAAAACTGCTGATTAATAGCTGTTTACTTTTCAAGTACGAATGAAAGAGTGATCTTTGAGCTCTGTATTTGTTTCAGGCTGTAACTGGATGGATGGAGTGTTGAGGAAAATTATCACTACATGTGGATACACTCTCCCTGAAGGGCCCTCGTTGATCGAGTTCCACTCTCCAGACACACAGAAGGTCAGTTTTGTGCCAGAAACCTCAAAGCAAACCCTGAGTTTAATGGGATAAAAAGTCCCTTATATACTGAAAGCCCTGATTAGTATTCTGCTGTAGGCAAGTATTGGTTAGGTGGCTTTCACACTGCTTTGGAGCAGCTTTATAAAACAATTCTCACTCAATTTGATACTGCGACCATAACAACTATAACAACCCAGTTACCAGTAGTGTTAATTTCGTCACCTATTTTTAATTTAGTCTTGTGCCAAATGTCCTTGTTAGTTTTAGTCATATTTAGTCATTCACATATCTTTTTTTGTTGGTCAAGTTTTAGTCGACTAAAAGTCTCGTCATTTTAGTCTAGTTTTAGTCAAAAGAAAACTCAAGGTATCTTAGTCAAGTTTTAGTCGACTAAAAGTCTTTTAATTTTAGTCTAGTTTTAGTCAAAAAATGTTAGTCTTTTTTTAAAATAACACATTATTACTGAGATTATTACTGATAAACATTTCAGCAAAAAAAAGTGTTTCACATATGTTTCACTCAAACTTGACTGCACATCAAATTTTTTACTTTATTGATGCTGCTTTTAATCGTAATGCAAAGACCGGTCATCGGGACATAAGCTGTCATGTACAATAAAAGAGCTGCGCAGCGACAGGAAATATAATTTAACACAAAAAGCCTGACTAGACCAGGGGTGGACTTGCGCTCGGACGAATTGTTTCTACGCACACACTAAACAGCGCGAAGCCGCGAACTCGTTGTGAATATTTTAAAGGCGTAACAGCTGATGAAAAAGCAGAGACAATTGTAGACGAAAATGAAGAGAGATTTTATCTTAGTTTTTATTTTATACAAAACATTTCCGTCTCGTCTTTTTTCGTCAACAATAATGCATGTTAATTTAGTCTTAGTCAGCGTTTTTGGACAGTGGTGCAGTCTTGTCATCGTCTCGTCTTAGTCATGAAAAAAAAGGTTGTTGACGAACATATTTCGTCTCGTCTCGTCTGACGAAATTAACACTAGTTACCAGTCCTAGCTAGCAACTGCTAACTTACTATCCAACACTAATTTATAGTAGTGAAGCAGATTTATTATATAGCTTTAATACAAAAATGAAATAAAGACTAATTTAACTATGAAACCTTTCTAAAAACTCTGAACCTGGAAATGCACCTAGCATTTTGTCATCCCAAATAGCTAACTAGTTAAAACTTGTATGTCTTGTAAACTAGCTTGAATGTGCCATAGCCTTTGGAGCTAATTTATTGCCATCACAAAATCGGCTCTTATGTAAGACTTTTGATGACTTGGTTTTATAAAGAGTTGGGAAGAATAAATATAAGAACTCGGATGGTGAACTGTGGTAATCTCGGAAATGACACTGACCTGTTAGTTCCTCAGGAAAGCTTAGTTACACAATTCCACTCAACTACAAAGTTTAGAAAGGACATTATTTACATTCACACTATTTACTGTCCATTGTCACACAAATGAGGATGAGGTTCACTTCTGAGCCTGTTAACTTAATTTTAAGCTTTAAACAATGTTTATTCTGTTTCTATACTTACGTACAGCTGCTTTGAGACAATGTGAATTGTTAAAAACACTATACAAAAAAATTGAATTGAATTGAATTGAATTGAATTGAAAAGATAAGCGGGCGGCACGGTGGCTTAGTGGTTAGCACATTCGCCTCACACCTCCAGGGTTGGGGGTTCGATTCCCGCCTCCGCCTTGTGTGTGTGGAGTTTGCATGTTCTCCCCGTGCCTCGGGGGTTTCCTCCGGGTACTCCGGTTTCCTCCCCCGGTCCAAAGAGATGCATGGTAGGTTGATTGGCATCTCTGGAAAATTGTCCGTAGTGTGTGAGTGCGTGAGTGAATGAGAGTTTGTGTGTGCCCTGCGATGGGTTGGCACTCCGTCCAGGGTGTATCCTGCCTTGATGTCCGATGACGCCTGAGATAGGCACAGGCTCCCCGTGACCCGAGGTAGTTCGGATAAGCGGTAGAAAATGAGTGAGTGAGAGTGAAAAGATAAGCCCCGCCTCCCCGCCAGATGGCGTCCCCTCTTACATTTTGAATCACTTCTTTTTTTCTACTATGTGTTTCCCATTTTCACGGTATAAAGACTGCTTGGACTTTAATCCTAACGGTTTCTTTGTTATTTGTGTGAATTATGAGCCGTTTGTATCCAAAATTGCTATTATGATAATAATTCTTTTTTTCTCGTCTCTGCTCTCTAGTATTGCTAATATCTCTTATTCCTAGAGTCTCATTTATCAAATTTGTAAAATAAGTACCAAATTTGTATATAAGACTCGCCTGTATACACAACTACACTTATACACAAATTGTGTACAATTACTGTACAAATGGCCGTTGATAAATACACGTACTAAGTTTAAGTGGTGCACATCCACGCTCATTTGCATAAAGACGCCCACAAACGACCATATATGGTAAATATGTATATATATATATATATATATATATATATATATATATATATATATATATATATATATATACTGTACACACATCTTCATGCATAAGCAAAACTTACGGTTTACACACAAAACTATGCATACACACGACTGACATATGAGGACCCTAATATTTTGCATTTTATGACAGATATTTGAATCCATTGAATCATTTAATCCCTTACTCACACTCCATAAGCTAGATTTACAGCTTGACTTTACTTTGCAAGCTCTGTTGTGACTAAATAAAATGTGAATCCACGTAAACTACGTGCTGGTTCATTTTTTCCCAATTATCTGTAGATTTTGTCCCAGATGCAATCACGGCGCCTTATTGCGACTCATTTGCACCCTGATGACATCCCTGTCTCATTCAAGACCAATAAAACAAAGGTAAGTGTGAGAATATTGTCACAGATCGTTAATATTGCATAGTAATAGCAGTTCCACTTAATATCTAATCATTATGTCTCATTATTAATCAACTAAAAGCCCACACAATTATTAAGTAATATACCCCAAAACTAAGACGTACGTATATCAGCCATCCAGCCTGAATTAATTAAAGTAAAGCTCATGGATTTGAGCACAAAGTTAGTATCTGATCATTTACATAATTCAGTTCCATGGACTGGGGGCACGGTGGCTTAGTGGTTAGCATGTTCGCCTCACACCTCCAGGGTTGGGGTTTCGATTCCCACCTCCGCCTTGTGTGTGTGGAGTTTGCATGTTCTCCCCGTGCCTCGGGGGTTTCCTCCCCCGGTCCAAAGACATGCATGGTAGGTTGATTGGCATCTCTGGAAAATTGTCCGTAGTGTGTGATTGCGTCAGTGAATGAGAGTGTGTGTGTGCCCTGCGAAGGGTTGGCACTCTGTCCAGGGTGTATCCTGCCTTGATGCCCAATGACGCCTGAGTGCTCAATGATAGGCACAGGCTCCCTGTGACCCGAGGTAGTTCGGATAAGTGGTAGAAAATGAGAGAGTGAGTGAGTTCCATGGACTCAGGTAATGTTATGTTATGTTCACATTGAAAATGATGTTTGTTCTCAGATGTTGGTGGTGTTTAGAAACCCCAAAGACACCGTCGTCTCTTATTACCATTTCATGAACAATAACCCGGTGCTGCCCAAAGCCGAGTCATGGGACAAGTTCTTCTCCGACTTCATGTCCGGTGAAGGTGAGGCGAACCTTCTCAAGCTTCTGAGTTCAATCATAATGTCTACTGTTATAGAGAATTGATGTCTTTGAATTCCACACACAGTGGCCTGGGGTTCATATTTTGACCACGCCTTGGGCTGGGAGAAACACATGGATGACCCTAATGTGTTGATCGTCACCTATGAGGAACTAAAGGAGGTAAAAATAAATAATAAAATAAAAAAGTATACGTTTCTTGATCGAAGCTATTTATAGACATATATGAGTTTAAGAGTTCATATTTTTCTTATTCAATATCTCTCCTGTGCCTGGTGTTTAAAGTAATAATAGTGAACTGCTTGTATTGCTGCTCTCAGCTGTAGCAGCAAATAATACAGAAATGTTTTTTTAATGTTTTCTTAGAACCTGCTTGAGGGTATAAAGAAAGTCGCAGACTTTTTCAGCTTCACTTTGACGGATGAACAGGTCCAAGGGATTGCCGGAGAGAGCACATTCAGTGCCATGCAGTCTAGCTCGAAAACCTCTCATGGAAAGTTTGGCAAGGTCTTTTTCCGGAAAGGTAATTAAACTGGGTATTAACTGTGAGGTTTGGGATGGTTTTATTAAAATCCTTGTAAGAGTGACATCACAGAGAGCTGAAAATGTCCATTCCAATAATGCAGCTCAGCCATTTCAGTGCAACAGCTATCATAAGTAGAAACATTAATATAACACTTCCTCATATTCAAGCCTAGGATGACTTTACTAACAAAATACAAGTGAGGAACGTTCTGGGTTGGTGGAATTGTATACACCTCCATGTGAATAGCAGCGACACTAACCAATCATAGGTATCTGTGGGATCAGGTATGTAGAAGAGGGTGAATAGGGCTGTTGGGGGATTGAGTAGCTCAGTGGTTAAGGCAGGGGCGGCCAGCCCGTGGCTCCCAAGTCGCATGCGACTCTTCGACCGGTTTCGTGCGGCTCTTACAGTACGTTCATATCGAAGTTTGTATTTGTGTCTTTTTAATATGCGTGTTCGCTTCGCTTGAGTTCAATACGGTATTTTTGTCAAACGTGCATGTGAGTGGGATGAAAATACCTCAAAGTTTCCCAGTAGGAGCAAAATCATTTGTGTAAACAATTTGTGTCAAGTTCGCTCTCAAAATGGCAGGCGAAAAAAAAGGTGATGTTCGTGTGTATGATGCGTATGATGTGTATGATGCGGCTCTTTGCGGTAAAACAGTAAAAAATGTGGTCTCTGACTGGTTGGACACCCCTGGGTTAAGGCACTGGACTACTGATCAGAAGGTTGTGAGTTTGAATCCCAGGACCACCAATGTCATGGTGTTTAACTCTCAATTGCTCAGCTTTATAAATGAGATAAATGTAAGTCGCTCTTGAAAAAGGCATCTGCTAAATGCTTTATATGTACATGGTTTAGAGCAAAGACGTGTTCACCTCAGCTTCTCGTTAGCTAGTGTCAATACCAAATTAGATAGAAAATAAATAATAAATTAAAACACACAGTTACTTGATGTATCATGAGATTAAAGTCAATAAACATTTATTGTCATTTCAACCACATATAGCTGGTGCAGTACAAAAGTACACAGTGTGAATGAACCTTAATGATAGGGAGGTTTGATTTGACACACACAGGCCAGGTACAGTACATAAATATCTAGACATTGGTGTAAAACAACACAGGAAGGCAAAGAAACGGGAAGTTAATCACCGGACATGATTTCAACTGAGCATTCATTTCACTTAAAGCAGAAGGCATAATTACAGGCAGGAAATTAAGCCAGATGCATTAAAAAAAACTTGGCAGATCATCACCAGCGAAACCAGGAAACCCAGCAATATCAATTTGGTGATAATTTCATTTGGTCCCTTTACTGTATATCTGTAAAGACTTTTCTTTTATTCAGCCTTTGCACCAAAACGTCACTTCATGTTATCCCAAACTATTCTAGGAACAGGGATCGGTTTTTATCAAATGTAACAAAGACATTGCCATAACTCGAATATTAGACTGTGTTTCGGGATACTTCTAGAAAGTTCTGTATTATTTCATAACTTCAACCTACTATGTACTGTAAGATGCCTAAAACACTGATACCTTGTACTCAATGTTCATCAAATAGTGCACACAAATACACAAATTTATCACAACTGTACAAATGGCAAACACGTACTGAATTGACGTGCTCATGCACAGCCACGCTTATTTGCATAAAGACGGCCACAAACGGCCATATATGGTAAACAACTTTTTTTTTTTTTTTTTTTATAAAGAAAAGCACAGTATTCTGCTTGAGCCAAATCTTTAAAAAAAAATTTTTAATGTTCCTTTTATATGATTTTTTTTTTTACATTATGTCTCTGTTATCTTTAATCAGTGATTCCTCCTATCCTCCTTTTATCATTTTAACAAAGACAGTGACTTCACCTGAATATTAGATCATATGTTAGGGTATAATTCTAGAAAGTTTTATTTAACAACTCCAACATAATATGTAAGACGTACAGTGGCCGAGAAGTGCAAAAAACACGAACAAATCCGAAAACAAAACAACAAATCCGAGAACACATTAACAAATCCGAGAACACATTAACAAATCCGAGAACACATTAACAAATCCGAGAACACATTAACAAATCCGAGAACACATTAACAAATCCGAATACACATTAACAAATCCGAGAACACATTAACAAATCCGAATACACATTAACAAATCCGAGAACACATTAACAAATCCGACAACACATTAACAAATCCGAGAACACATTAACAAATCCGAATACACATTAACAAATCCGAAAACACAACGACAAGTCAGACAACCTGGAAACGTTTTGTTTGTGTTTTGTTTGTTTTGTCTGGAAATGTATTGTTTGTGAATGGAAACTTACCGATCATCGGACAAGACACCTGTCATTTACCTGTATATCTTGAATAACAGGTGTCTTGTCTAATGATCGGTAAGTTTCCATTCACGAACTATACCAACCTTTTCCGGGTTGTCTGAATCGTTGCACGAAACACATTAACAAATTCGAAAATACAACGACAATTCAGACAACCAGCGGAAAAGGTAGGTATAGTTTGTGATTGGAACACGTACTGATCATTGGACAAGACACCTTTCACTCAAGGTATACATGAAGTTCAACAGTCTGCCGCAGGGAAAAGTTGGAATGTGTGTGTAAACATGTACAAAATGTATTGTCCTTACTGTGGATTACTGTGGATTACTTCTGTTATTTTCTTATATTCAAACGGAGAACTTTACACATTACACATAAGATTCCAAACCTGTATATCTTGAGTGACAGGTGTCTTGTCCGATGTAAGTTTCCATTCACAAACGATACCTACCGTTTCCGGGTTGTCTGACTTGTCGTTGTGTTTTCGGATTTGTTAATGTGTTTTCGGATTTGTTAATGTGTATTCGGATTTGTTAATGTGTATTCGGATTTGTTAATGTGTTTTCGGATTTGTTGTTTTGTTTTTGCATTTGTTGTTTTGTTTTCAGATTTGTTAATGTGTTTTCGGATTTGTTAATGTGTATTCGGATTTGTTAATGTGTTTTCAGATTTGTTAATGTGTTTTCAGATTTGTTAATGTGTATTCGGATTTGTTGTTTTGTTTTTGCATTTGTTGTTTTGTTTCCAGATTTGTTAATGTGTTTTTGGGTTTGTTAATGTGTATTCGGATTTGTTAATGTGTATTCAGATTTGTTTATGTGTATTCGGATTTGTTAATGTGTATTCGGATTTGTTAATGTGTATTCAGATTTGTTTATGTGTATTCGGATTTGTTTATGTGTATTCGGATTTGTTAATGTGTATTCAGGTTTTTGTTAATGTGTTTTCGGATTTGTTAATGTGTATTCGGATTTGTTAATGTGTATTCGGATTTGTTAATGTGTATTCAGATTTGTTTATGTGTATTCGGATTTGTTACTGTGTTCTCGGATTTGTTAATGTGTTTTCAGATTTGTTAATGTGTTTTCAGATTTGTTAATGTGTTTTCGGATTTGTTAATGTCTTTTTTCGGATTTGTTGTTTTGTTTTTGCATTTGTTGTTTTGTTTCCGGATTTGTTAATGTGTTTTGCACTTCTCGGCCACCGTAAAGTCGCCTAAAACACCAATAACCTCACTTACTAAAAAATAAAACTTTAGACTCACACAGCAATTAGGCAAATCAACAAAAAATGTGCAAAAAGTGCTCTATGATGTTTTCTGAATCACAGAACATTTTCAAAACTGAACACGCTTATGGTCATGGTGACGTATTATAATCACGACATGATGCAGAAGCATGACGTTGTCAAATCTTATGATTTGTTTAAATGTGAAATCCTTCTCCATTGCTGCAGCTCAATGATTCTCTTCTTCATGACATAACCTTAGATACGTGTATCGCCCGTGTAGCATCTATTCAAAGATCAACTATCCATTTGTTCATTTTTGCTCATTCTGTTTTCATTCCCAGGTGAAGTAGGAGACTGGAAGAACCACTTCAGCGAGGATCAGAGCAAGCAGATGGATGAAGAGTTCAAGAAGAAACTTGGAGGAACCAAACTGGGAGCCAAACTAAAATACGAGCAGTACTGTCAGTCATCTGATATATAAAACGCTGTGAACTAGAACTTTTTTGTTTTTCCTCATACATAAATATGCATTTACCTCAAATATGGATGATGAAAGTATTTAACTGTATTTCTAACTCCAGTTATACTCTAGATAGCTAAAATCACAATAACTCAGAGGTGGTCATCATCTCCAGACCACTTTAATACTATACATACACCACAATCCTGCTTTTTTTACCGTTGCTCCTCCCATTCCAAGATGGATGACGGTGACAGATGAAGCACGTTCAGATCTCAGGCATTACTTTCGACATATTCTACACGAAGAATATCGAATCGGATAAAACACACAGAAAATAAAGAAAAAAGTTTGAAAATGAATAATAACTGCTCTTGTTACACATACATTAGATACGACATACTTTATTGTCAATGCACAGACATTTAGTATGATATAAATGTATATGATCGTTTTTCTATTGTTTTTAGACATAAAAGATTTAAAAAACCCTTTTCAGTGATATATTTTGTGTGGCATTTTCTGATTAATAAAAGGAATAAAATCTATTACATGAACATGTTTTTTAATTCTTATTCCAATAAAAGTACAAGAAGAATCTGTTATTTTAGTACAGCAATTAACACGAAATGCCAAATATATGCCAAACAACCAGGTGTATGAGCGGATATTAAGTAACGTTAACTTTAATTAAAGATAAGCACTAACAAACAATATGAACTACAGTAGATTGTATGATAAATGGGGGGCACAGTGGCTTAGTGGTTAACACGTTCGCCTCACACCTCCAGGAGTTCGATTCCCGCCTCCGCCTTGTGTGTGTGGAGTTTGCATGTTCTCCCCGTGCCTCGGGGGTTTCCTCCGGGTACTCCGGTTTCCTCCCCCGGTCCAAAGACATGCATGGTAGGTTGATTGGCATCTCTGGAAAAATTGTCCGTAGTGTGTGATTGCGTGAGTGAATGAGAGAGTGTGTGTGCTCTGTGATGGGTTGGCACTCCGTCCAGGGTGTATCCTGCCTTGATGCCCGATGACGCCTGAGATAGGCACAGGCTCCCCGTGACCCGAGGTAGTTCAGATAAGCGGTAGAAATTGAGTGAGTGAGTGTATGATACATGACGAGGAGATAAGTAAAGAATATCAATGATGACAAGTAGATATTCGTAGATTGATGTAGCGACAGATATCGGGTGTTGTTTTCCCGCACGTGAAGCTCATGCATTTCAAATGTGAGCACGGGTTTTTCCACGACACTGTGAGAACAAGAAGTTGTGTTTTAGACTGATACAAGTACTGAAACCCTTCTGATGTAGTATTCTGAGAGAGAGAGAGGACCACCCACATTGTCCTGTAGTTATATGTAGCTAATCATTGGCTAGTATGTCAAGCTATACGAGCCACCCCTGATCTCCCAGTGTTCTGAGTTCCCAGAGTGTGAACGCTTCTTCTTTTCTGATCCATCCTGACGTCCTGGTCTCCTGGTCAGAGTCTCGTCGCTTGGTGGTGCACTCTGCTGCAGAGAGATCTGCATGGACAGCCTGTGATCTATGGGATTACTATTGATGGGACCACTCGGAGACAACCACACCATCTTTGATCTGCTGTTACGTCGGCCAGCTTTGTGCTCGGGTCTTCATCAGTGAACATTTGAAGACTTTGGCAGGAAGGAATAAGTGTTAATTCTGTAATACGCTCAGAAACTACGCTGACCTATGAGTTCCCCAGGTGCTCTTGGTTGCTTTATTCCACTGGACGATAACCTGTTGTAGAAAGGGCATTACGTTATTTCCTGTCCAGGTTCACTTCTGAGTCTGGTTCCTCTCAAGGTTTCTTCCTCATATCATCTCATGGAGTTTTTTCTCAACACTGTCACTTCAGGCTTGATTGTTATGGATAAAGGTTAGATGAATCATAACTTAATTGTAAACTTTATAAATTTTATTCTGTTTCTATGCTTCTGTAAAGCTGCTTTGAGACAATGTCCATTGTTCAAAGCACTAGACAATAAATATAATAGTAGTGCAATGCAAAAAAATATATAAAAATAAATTATGTACAAGTCAAGAGCTTTGGTTACTGTTCACGTGAAACATCAGAATATAAAACTGTGACCTGGGAGTTTCCTTGTGTTGATGGCTCGGAGATACTTTTCAGCTCATTAGAGTTATACTGAGTGTTTATTTGACTATAGACTTCCTGTCAGCTTCCTCTCGGATTTCGGACACACAAACACACACACGCGCACACACCCACACACACACACACACACACACCAGTTTAATTAAATTCAGTTTTATTTGTGTAGCATTTTTAACAGACTTTGTCACAAAGCAGCTTTACAGAAATATAGAAATCCAGAATAGAAATAACGGATTTGAAATTTAAAATGTATCCCTAGTTTTAACACAGATTATAATTCATTATAAATGTAAAAAAAAAATTAAAATAAATGTAGCAATAATTGCTGAGATTTTCTTTGCAAAAGTTAAAGTTTAAGGAAACGAGTGAAAGAAAAATTTTAAATGAAACAACTCAAGTCAACTCAAGAAGCTTTTATTGTCATTTTAACCATATATAGCTGTTGCAGTACACAGTGAAATGAGTGAATCTCCAGGATCATAAAACTACATAAAAGCAAAGACAAAGCTAAGGACTTAGTAAGTTAATCCTAGTCACATAAAGTGCATCTATGCAACCTGGTGCAAACAGTGCAGGATCAACAAGTACAGAATCAACAGCACACTATACTTTTTATACTTTTCTCCAGATTTTTTTTTGTATTTCAGAAAGACTCTCTGTCCAAATAAGAAGAATGTGAAAAATGATGTCATGCATGTTTTTTTTTTTTTTTTTGGTGTAGTATCTCTGGAACCTGGAAAAACCTGCACGTGAGCCTGAGGGCATAGGAGGAGCTATCAATAGCTGAAAGAGCTGAAAGAGACACAAACTTCCATAACCTCTGGCACAGACTCAACCTCGGTCAAGTCAAACCAGCTCCTTTTCACCTTCTAAACTCTACACTAAAGACACGCCGACATCTAAGTGAAAGTTCTATCATCATCAAACGATGTAGAAATAAATCCAGAAAAAGAAAGCGCACTGTAATAGAGTGGGTGAACGCGAGGAAGAAGGCAAGCTTGAAGTTGGTCCTCTAGGCATCGTTAAGTGAGAAAGATAATCTGAAAATGTCAATAAGTTCAAATTATTATAACGTAAAATGTCAAAAGACACTAGAGCAATAAAACCAGGTGTCAGGAGGAATCACACCTTATAAATCAGTGTATCAACACTAAAACTTCACTGAAGGATGTGAGGCATTCATAATCCTCACGCTGGTGATCTATATGTACTGTATAATATTGCCGTTATTAGAGAGTGTCTTAGAAAAAGAGTTCCTTTTTTACACCTAAGGATTTTACATAGTCTGTGCCTCATTTACAAACAGAATGCTTTTTTATATACTTCAACAACTTCCCTTAGAGTTTAAGGTTTAGAGTTTAGGTTTAGAGTTTAGAGGTTTTTTTTAAATTATTCTGCTCCCACTAAAAAAAAATGATTGAAATTTATGCTTAATTTAATGTTCTGAAATCCAAGCAATCACAATTTTAGGTCAGTAATCAAGATCTCTGAATAGGTAACCTGAAACGCCCAAACAACTCTTTCTCACGCAAGCCCTTCCTACACGTGCACTCATCACTCACGCAAGCACGCACACACACACACATACATATACTTCCTCTCACCCCACTCTACGGCCACTCTACGGACAGCAGCAGACGGAGAAGTTAGTCCTCTCATCGACAGGGTGACAAGATGGCTGATCAGAAATTTAATGCAAAAATAAAAGAGAGTATGATGCAGGGAATGAATATGAAAGATGAAGAGAAGCTTTATAAGAGAAATGGGATCCTCTACTCCACGATCATGAGCCCACCAGAGAACCTGGATGCCCTAAAGGACATGGAGGCCAGAGAGGATGACATCATGCTGGTGGCTTATCCCAAATGTGGTGAGTAAATCCTGATTTTGGATAAAAGAAATCTCAGCAGTTGTTGTTCTCCTCAGTAGCTCTATGAAAGTAGCGCGAGTCTTTCATTCAGTGCTGGAATGTGAGGAAAAGAGGAAATGACAAAGATCAGGTTACACAGTACATAACAACTCCAGAGCTGTAGTGTAGAGTTCCTAAGTCTAGCATGTGTTAGAAATACCAATCTTAAGCAATACTAAATCTTGCATTGCAGTCCCCCGGGTTTCCCTCGATGTTGCGTAACACACACTGGCATGCATGTGTGTGCATTTTGTCACACTGCTGATTTTACACTGTTTACTTTTCATGCACACACAAACACACAAACAAGAACGACTTACCACCAACGCAAACAGACTAATCTCCGAGCTCTGAATTTGTTCCAGGTTGTAACTGGATGGTTGGAGTGTTGAGGAAAATTATGAGTGCATCTGCATACACTCTCCCTGAAGGGCCCCCACTGATCGAGTTCCACTCTCCAGACACACAGAAGGTCAGTATTGTTCCAGAAACCTCAAAGCATTCTTAACGTCCCTTATATACGGACAGCTTTTGTGTTCTCAGTGAGTAAGCATATAGGAGTCGGCAAACTGATATTTGGCTGCATTCCCACTTTTTTTTTGTGGACCTTTTGTGCTGATATAAAAAATGCACATGCTGTAACCACAACAACCGTCTTAGCAGTTGTAGCTATTTAGGCTAGTGGGAGATTCCTACAAAAATACTGTAGCAGCACAGATCTCCTTACAATATAGTAGACAGAGCATCGCAATGCACGCTCTTTCTTAATATTTATGTTTGTTAGTTAGTTCGATCTTTTTTGAATGGTTTTATAAAACTAAAATAAAAAAATAAGGTTTAACTCTAAAGAGGTGGCAGTTTCATGCCTTCATTGTCACTCTAAAGGCAGAAAAAGATTACTGGAGCTGCATCTGTGACATAAATATGTATGTGTATATGTATATATATATATATATATATATATATATATATATATATATATATATATATATATATGTATATATAGGATGCTCATATCAGATACCACAGCTTCTGATCGGATCTCAGCATGTCTGGCAGACATATATGATGGCTCATCAGTTAAAGCTCAATCCTAGCAAAACTGAGCTGCTCTTCATCCCATGTGATTCATCCCCAGGTCACGATCTTGCAATATCCTTGCACAACGATCTGATCTCCCCTTCAGTCACAGCTCGCAACTTGGGGTAACCATGGACAATCAACTGTCCTTTTCCTCTCATGTTGCTAATGTGACTCGCTCATGTCGGTTCCTTCTCTACAACATTAGAAGGATTCGTCCATTTTTGTCCACACAGGCTGCTCAGGTACTTGTTCAGTCTCTTGTCATTTCTAGACTGGATTACTGCAACGCACTGCTGGCAGGTCTACCTATGAACGCAATCCATCCTGTGCAAACGATCCAAAATGCAGCTGCACGGCTTGTTTTCAACCTGCCAAAGTTCTCCAGACTCTTTTCTTTCCTGGCACCAAGGTGGTGGAATGAACTTCCCCTAGAGGTCCAGATAGCTGAGTCACTGGCTATTTTCAAGCGGCGGTTGAAGACCTACTTATTCAGGGAACACTTCAACTAGCACTTATTTCCCTATCTTTTGCATTTAAAAAAAAAAAAAACTTTGACACTTTTTCATTGTAACTTTGAACAAATGTTTTAAACCCATGGTATCTTAAGTATGTAACCTAGTGAGCCAGCATTAATGTATTCAATGATAGAGATTTAAGCACTGATGTACGTCGTTCTGGATAAGGGCTTCTGCCAAATAATGTATATATATATATATACATTATATAATAACAAAATTATTTATTAATTTATTCCAAACTTGGAATATTCTTTCACTATCCACCAACTCTTTGCAATTTTTTTTTTTTTGTTATTAGTCAAGAATAATAATAATAAAAAGGTCCTTGACCACATTCAGCTGAACTTATTTCAACTTTGTATGTACAGCCGCAAAGCTGTGATCTTTTCTTTTTTTCCCCTGTTTGTAGATGATTGCCCAGATGCCATCAAGGCGGTTGCTTGCGACTCATTTACACCCAGATAACATCCCTGTTTCATTCAAGAAAACAAAGGTCAGTGTGAGATCACTTTACAGCATTTCGGTTTACACCTAACCTTCAATCCTTACAGAAAGTCTCATCTTATCGCTCAGTGTTTCGCCTCAAAGAACTGTAACGACAATGAATTATTCAGTACACTGAAACAAATACACGTGCATTGACATTTGTTCATCCAAGCAGTAGGAATGAACAATTTATAAATGCTGTAAGCTGTGTGTCAACCAGCTCTCTAGCTAACTAGGTACTGTAGTAAACCAGTATTTTACATGTACATGAGAACGTGCACTGACTCAGGTACAGGCTCACTACACACTGGGACACTAATGACCCAGTGTCCGGTGATAGGATTACACACACGTGTTGAATACAATCGTGTAAAGTTTTGTCAGAAATATTGTGTTTAATTATGCATGTTTCTGACATGGAACTTCAACAGGATCCAAATCTAGCTAATAGATATATCATGTGATAGTAGAGATGTCATAAAAATGTGCTTAGTCACGTATTTTTCCATCATGGTACTGTACTTCACGCAGGATTATAATCTAGCTATAATCGGAAATGCCGTAAAATAATAAAACTGTCATAAGAACGTGTTTAATCGTGCGTGTTTCTGAGACTTCAAACAGGATCATGATCTAGCTAGGAGATAAAAAACATTAAACACTAACAGGTTCTTGGACTGGGGGCACGGTGGCTTAGTGGTTAGCACGTTCGCCTCACACCTCCAGGGTTGGGGTTTGATTCCCGCCTCCAACTTGTGTGTGTGGAGTTTGCATGTTCTCCCCGTGCCTCGGGGGTTTCCTCCGGGTACTCTGGTTTCCTCCCCCGGTCCAAAGACATGCATGGTAGGTTGATTGGCATCTCTGGAAAATTGTCAGTAGTGTGTGATTGCGTCAGTGAATGAGTGTGTGTGTGTGTGCCCTGCAATGGGTTGGCACTCCGTCCAGGGTGTATCCTGCCTTGATGTCCGATGATGCCTGAGATAAGCACATGCTCCCCGTGACCCGAGGTAGTTCGGATAAGCGGTAGAAGATGAATGAATGAATGAATGAATGAAGGTTCTTCGACTCAAACAAAGCGTATATATAACTTAAGTAAATAATGTTAAAAGCACAATAAGCAAATGCATATCAGCAGAAGAAGTCTTTTTTGTCCGCCATCAAGGGAAGATAGTGAGTGAGCATTCAAAACACTCCTTGGGTTTTGTGGTGCATTGTGGGATTTTTTCAGAGAGTGAACCAAAGATTTTGGATTTAATTAACTGGTTAAGGCCGATTTTACTTTAAGATCAGTCTACTTGTAAAATAACGCTTTACAAAGACGTCACTTTACTCACTTCAGGCAAAGGTCAATCTATATTTTATGTTTTTTTATGTAAACCTAGTAACATGACTCGGTTCATGTTGTGTCTTGGATTTTGTAGAATTTCTTCACCTTCACATTGAAAATGATGTTTGTTCTCAGATGTTGGTGGTGTTTAGAAACCCCAAAGACACCGTCGTCTCTTATTACCATTTCATGAACAATAACCCGGTGCTGCCCAAAGCCGAGTCCTGGGACAAGTTCTTCTCCGACTTCATGTCCGGTGAAGGTGAGGCGAACCTTCTCAAGCTTCTGAGTTCAATCATAATATTTATGGGTATAAAGTATAGATGTCTCAGACTGGACTGAATTTCACATACAGTTGGCTGGGGTTCATATTTTGACCACGCCTTGGCCTGGGAGAAACACATGGATGACCCTAATGTGTTGATCGTCACCTATGAGGAACTAAAGGAGGTAAAAAGTTGGCCTGCTTGTGTTTTAGTATATGTGAAAATGAATGATCATACTTATATCAAGTTTAGTGGAGATATTCTCTTTATTTAATATTTATCTGGTGGAAATGAAACAAGTTTTAACAATTTAACCTTAGACTGTAGTATGATCTGAGGCTGGAATCTAAATGAGTAAATAACGCTATAATAGTACTGTAAAACTTATAGCATTTTTCTTTCTTTTACTTTTCTTAGAACCTGCTTGAGGGTATAAAGAAAGTCACAGACTTCTACAATTTCACTCTGACAGATGAAAAGATAAAGCTGATCGCTGAAGAGAGCACGTTCAGTGCCATGCGCACGAGCTCCAAAACAAGTCACGGGAATTTTGCCGCTGTCATTTTCCGAAAAGGTAATCGATCCGAGCATTAATGACGAGTTAGCAGAGTTTGCGTGTATTTAAGACATGCAACAGCATGAGCCTATAAAGTCTAATTCTGTATTTAGAAACCAATCATAAATGACTTATGGAGTAGGTCACAGAATAGCAGATCATTGTGCTTGCTTCCTGACAATGTTGTGTCTTTTAATATAAGCTCTAATTGACTAAGTGACTTCCAGGCTTAGTTGATTTACATTTAATGACACCTACAAAACTGATGAGAGCTTTCACAGACACACAATAAATTTTCCTCCATTTATAGGGTGCCATTACTTTCAACCCACATAAAATTGTGCTTAAATGCTCCCGAGTGGGGAAAAGTATTTTCCCTCTCAGGAGAAACAAGAGAGCAAAAATGGCCAATGGGTGGATCTGGCAAAGGTTCTGGTAGCCTAGTGGTTAAGGGGCTAGGCTATCAATCGGAAGGTTGTGAGTTCAATTCCCTCATCCACCAAGCTGCCACTGCTGAGCCCCTAAGCAAGGCCTTTAACCCTCATTTGCTCAGTTGTATAAAAATGAGATAAAAAATTGTAAGTTGCTCTGGATAAGGCATCTGTTAAATGCTGTAAATGTAAACGTAAAAGATACAATCTATGGTATAGAACAGGGGTCGGCAACCCACGGCTCCGGAGCCGCAAGTGGCTCTTTTAGTTAGTTAGTTTTTAAAAAAAATTTCATTCTACGATTATGATGCTCTTGTAACATTAAAATAAACCGTGTTTAATTTTTCTTGTCACTCAAAATATGCGTCATAACTGCCGACTTGGCGGGGACACGGTGGCTTAGTGGTTAGCACGTTCGCCTCACACCTCCAGGGTTGGGGGTTCGATTCACGCCTCCACCTTGTGTGTGTGGAGTTTGCATGTTCTCCCCATGCCTCGGGGGTTTCCTCCGGGTACTCTGGTTTCCTCCCTGGTTCAAAGACATGCATGGTAGGTTGATTGGCATCTCTGGAAAATTGTCCATAGTGTGTGATTGTGTGAGTGAATGAGAGTGTGTGTGCCCTGTGATGGGTTGGCACTCCGTCCAGAGTGTATCCTGTCTTGATGCCCGATGACGCCTGAGATAAGCACAGGCTCCCCGTGACCCGAGGTAGTTTGGATAAGCGGTAGAAGATGGATGAATGAATGAACTGCTGACTTGTGAAATCAGAAGCAGAAGCATTTTTGGTTTGCTGCAGCCGGCAAGTTAAAATTTTGATGTCATGAATACGAAGAGGACTCAAATAGACATTGAACATTTTATTTAAAAGTAACCTTCAACCCAGCGTCTTTTTTGTTAAGGTTAGTTCAAAATGTTCAAAATAGTTTTGTTTGCCTGCAGAAATAAAATTTCGTTTACTCGGTAGCAGTTCATTGATTTCATAAATGCAACACAGTACAGTTTTTTCTACACTTTCCATAAAGGTAAAAAACGATATATGCAGTGTTCTCTTCATTTTACATGTCAAATGGGTTTTGTGGCTCCCTGTGTTTTTTTTTTTATGTTGGAAGCGGGTCCAAATGGCTCTGTGAGTGTTTAAGGTTGTCGACCCCTGGTATAGAATGAGCGCAACAGCATAAACACATTTTATTTATAACTTGGAATTATTCAGTAACTATATTGTATATTATATATACATTTGTACTTTGACTTACAACTTTATTTGTATAAAACAAAGCGAATTCCAATTATGTCTCATATTTTACTATTGTTCAGTTTCTTAATTATGAAGCACTTTGGTCAGACCTGTAGTATGTTTAAATGGGTTAAATGTGCTATGAGAAAATATTACAGATAGATCATCTTCTGAAGAGCAGCTTTCCAAATTAGAATTTTTGCTCATTATGTTTTTATTCCCAGGTGAAGTAGGAGACTGGAAGAACCACTTCAGCGAGGATCAGAGCAAGCAGATGGATGAAGAGTTCGAGAAGAAACTAGCAGGAACCAAACTGGGAGCCAAACTAAAATACGAGAAGTACTGTCAGTGACCTGACATATAAAACGCTGTGAATATTTTTTTATTACTTTATTTTATTACATAATTTAGTTAAATGAGTTGCAGTGAATAAAAAAAAAAAAAATAATTATATTGCTACTAACTCTGATGCATTTGTTTACAAAATGTGAACGTTTATTTTTTACTGATTAAAGACTTGACCACTAGATGGTGCAACCACTCATGGCTTCCTGGCTTCCTCTTAAATGTTACTCTAAATAAAATAAAATAAAATAAAATAAAATAAAAAATTGCATATACTATACAGCACACTCATGCTCCGTTTCTGAATAACTCAAGAATATTAATTCTTGCCAAAACAACCCAGAGTTATAGATGAATGTCACCATGAAGAGTCTTCCTCTTTATGTCTCCATTCTCAAGAGCCTCCTCTTCAATCTAATGAGCACTAATCAGTCCAGGGCCCCTGCAGAGCAAAGCCAATCAACAAGAACAGTACCGCGACAGGAACAGGAGACAGCAGAGTCATTACTGAGAAGCTACCATTTCTCATCAAAACAACATTTTCATTTAGGAAACGCAGAAATGCTACGAGCGGCAGTGAACCTCTGGGTAAAATGGATTGGATTAATAACAAAACTGCAAAACAGCAAATCAGTTATCCGAACACAGAATCATATAGGTGTGAAAATAAATGTCATTTTAAAATGACATTTGAACAAGAAAATCACACATGGAGGGTTTTTTTTTTTGCTGTCGTTTTTTGTTTGTTTTTTATTGCGATATTTAAAATTGTAGCTTGCACCAAATTTTGAGTGAATTACACTGTAAGGACTGGTTTATTTTAACATCTGGAATCTTGAATCTTGAAAAACATAAAAGTAATGAATCGTGTAAAATCACACAATGAAAACAAATGAATCGTGTACAAATTACACGTGAAAATGAAAATCAGACATGAAAATACACTGGAAATATTTACAAATTAGGTGAAA
Organism: Tachysurus vachellii; assembly: GCF_030014155.1. Lineage (NCBI taxonomy): Eukaryota > Metazoa > Chordata > Actinopteri > Siluriformes > Bagridae > Tachysurus > Tachysurus vachellii. The sequence goes on from NC_083460.1 coordinate 39,387,646, forward strand.
ATAGTTGCACTGTGGGGGGGGGCACGGTGGCTTAGTGGTTAGCACGTTTGCCTCACACCTCCAGGGTCGGGGTTCGATTCCCGCCTCCACCTTGTGTGTGTGGAGTTTGCATGTTCTCCCCGTGCCTCAGGGGTTTCCTCCAGGTACTCCGGTTTCCTCCCCCGGTCCAAAGACATGCAAGGTAGGTTGATTGGCATCTCTGGAAAATTGTCCGTAGTGTGTGATTGCGTGAGTGAATGAGAGTGTGTATGAACAAATGAACAAAAAAGAGATTAAAAAGAAAGCAAGAAAAATAAATGATTGTGTAAAAAACAATAATGAGGTATTAAAAAAAAATAAAAGTTGAATCACATGGAAAAAACCTGCATGTGAAAATAACTATGTTTTGTAAAAGTAACCTGTGGAAAAACCATCTGAACTATACATGGACAATATATAGGCTATGTGTAAATAAAATATTTGTTTAGTGAGTCATATTGAATCATAGTGAGTCATATTGAGTCACATTGATCCCATTTGTGAAACAACGTACAATTAATAATAATTCAGCTCATTAAGTATACATGTTCATGTCTGATGCTTTCAATTTCAGAACAGAAGTAAAAATGTGCATTATTCAAGGAGAAAACAGTCAAGGGGCTTTGGTTAATTAGTTTTTTCTAAGAAATGAGGAGGGATATTTCAAGTAGACGAGCATCTCTAATCATTCGTCCATTTTCGAGGAAGAATTCGGGGCACTTGGCCAGACCCTCATACAAATGAAGTTCTTGACTCATCAGTGTTGATGACTTTGAGCTGATTTATTAATGAACGCTGCGCCCAGTGTGTCACGTTGTGGTCTGGGACTCGACACCTTCGGGTGAGAAAACAAAACCTTCAAAACGTCCAAACACATCAGAGCTCCTGCGCTTGATCTGTATTTCAGAATGCGGGTGGAAAGTAACGTTCATTCAGCTGATATACTCCTGCATAACTGTTTTTTTCAAAGGTTCTGTTTACCGCCAGATCGAACCTACATCTAGATTTGTGACATCTAACCTGAAATATAATGTCTATTTTTAAAAACCTTAATCTATCACACCCTTGCCATGACCATGCTTGAAATACAGCAATATATCAGAGTCCACAAAAAGCAATTTTACCGAGTTAGTGAAGGTACAATGTAAAATGTCGCATGGCTGCCCTTTTCACCAGGAATTCTCACAGGATTTGGATTGAGCATCTTGGTTTTGGTTTCCGACACCTGCTTCCTTTACCATCGCTCACTGCCAAGCAGGGCTAGACTATAAGGAGCATCAACAGCATGCGGACAAAAATACAGCTTCACTCGTATTATACTAGGAGTTTTTAAGCAGCACACTCATTTTCATAGCAATTATTTAAGTTAGTTACTAAATATTTTATAATCGTTACTAAATTAAACACATTTATGTCACTTCAATCATTTCATACAATAGCTAGGAATTTTCAAACTTCTTTCTTTTTTTTGTATTTACACAAACTAAAAAAATTAAATCGGGGGGCACGGTGGCTTAGTGGTTAGCACGTTCGCCTCACACCTCCAGGGCTGGGGGTTCAATTCCCACCTCCGCCTTGTGTGTGGAGTTTGCATGTTTTCCCCGTGCCTCGGGGGTTTCCTCCGGGTACTCCGGTTTCCTCCCCCGGTCCAAAGACATGCATGGTAGGTTGATTGGCATCTCTGGAAAATTGTCCGTAGTGTGTGATTGCGTGAGTGAATGAGAGTGTGTGTGTGCCCTGAGATGGGTTGGCACTCCGTCCAGGGTGTATCCTGCCTTGATGCCCGATGACGCCTAAGATAGGCACAGGCTCCCCGTGACCCGAGGTAGTTCGGATAAGCGGTAGAAGATGAATGAATGAATGAAAAAATTAAATCTGAAGAAAATGTTCGCAAATTTAAAAAAGTGAGAAGTTGGAATTTGTAATTTCGTACAAATAAAGTCGTAAAGTAAAAGTACAAACACAAACCCCACCCATAAACTCTAACCTTAACCTCTATAGCTACTTTAATAAACAGTGATCAAGGACTCTTCTGACTCTGACTTTTTTTTATTAGTTTGATATTAGTTACTGAATAATTTGTAGCTAGGAATTTCCAAACATTAATAATAAACAAAATAAAAAATCAGATAATTTTAAAATTTCATATACATTTTAACAGATGTTGGTGACATGGTTGGAATTAGATTAATTTTCTACAAATAAAGTCAGACGTAAAAGTACAAATGACCAACCGCTTACCTTATGCTCCGTAACTACTTAATTCAATTCGATTTAACTTATATGTATAGCGCTTTTGATATTGTCTGAAAAGTTTATAAGGTTTAAAATGTAATTACTATTTATCGCTAACATCTATCCATATCCCTAACTACTCTTATGATACTGTTAAAAAGTAAAGTTACCTGAAAAAAAAAGCAAAGAGAAGCAAAGTTTTGGTTCTCATATTATGTTGTTTAATAAGTTGAAAGTTTGGTTAAGAAAACTAGTCCATTTAAATGCTAAACTAAAAGATTAGCGACCGTAGATTGAGGACATCACATCATTGCCCATGATGCCACAAACCCAGACTCAAAACAGTAAAAGAGCTTTTTGGATTAGCAGCCATTTTCCCTCTCTGGTTTCCCTCTTCACTGATAGTCCCTCAGCACTAGTCTCAGGAAATGAGTGTAGTCCGGTCATAACAGATGCACAGGCCACCATTACCTCAACCATGTCTGTTTTCCTGAGGGGCTTCATCAATCTTAGCACACATGCCTACACAAAGGCAAAGTCAAACACTTAATATCAAGCAGACACGATGTAGATAACCCTATATGCCCTGAAACCTGTCATGATGTCACTACGATAATAATTCCTGTTATTACTTATGTCATAGGTGTTATATACTGTATGATATACGGAAAATAGCTGTTCCCTCACCAAATTTATGCTTATTGGAAAACAGACCACTGATATTAGAGACTCCTTCCATTAATCCTTTCAAACCTCTTTTCTTAAAGAGTAACATTGCTATGGCTTAAATTTTACTGGCTTTACACTAAAATACTCACTTATTAAGAAGATCTTAAGCTAAAATAGCAAAGACTCTACATAGTCACCTGAGCCTATCATATCATACCACAGGGTATGTGGTAGCCTAGTGGTTAAGGTGTTGGTCCACCAAGCTGCCACTGTTGGGCCCCTGAGCAAGGCCCTTAACCCTCAATTGCTCAGCTGTATATAAAAAAAAATGAGATAATGTAAGTCGCTCTGTATAAGAGCGTCTGCCAAATGCAGTAAATATAAATATTGGAGCTATAAAAGCTAATCCATCTATCTATTCCTTCATCCATATTCTGTACACCTTATTCTACACATGGTCACAGGGAACCTGGTGACTATTCCAGGGGAATCTGGGTCACAAGGCAGTGGACACCATGGACAAAACAGGATTGATCCTGCAGCTAGGTGCAAGACAAATATGCTAATTCACGTTAAAATTATTACAAAATATTTTTTTTTCATGTAACACAAAAAAAAACCTTCAAAATAACAAATCATAACACAATATGATCATATGGGGGGCACGGTGGCTTAGTGGTTAGCACGTTCGCCTCACACCTCCAGGATTGGGGGTTCGATTCCCGCCTCCACCTTGTGTGTGTGGAGTTTGCATGTTCTCCCCGTGCCTCTGGGGTTTCCTCGGGTACTCCGGTTTCCTCCCCCGGTCCAAAGACATGCATGGTAGGTTGATTGGCATCTCTGGAAAATTGTCCGTAGTGTGTGATTGCGTGAGTGAATGAGAGTGTGTGTGTGCCCTGCGATGGGTTGGCACTCCATCAAGGGTGTATCCTGCCTTGATGCCCGATGACGCCTGAGATAGGCACAGGCTCCCTGTGACCCGAGGTAGTTCGGATAAGCGTTAGAAAATGAGTGAGTGAGAGAGAATACGATCACTCATTGTTATCCATCAAATGTTTTAGTAGCAGTTTCTTAATTATTGAAAGAGGGTAAATGAAAATGTGTGGACTTCCATGCTGTGGAACCCTTAACTGTCTCGTCTGGTAGCTAAATTCTTCCTTACTTTAAAAACACAACATTTTTAACAGTTAAATGTTCTGTCACTTGAAAACTTTACCTCAACTTAACTGGTTCTCTACTTACTGGAAATATAAACTGTGTCTCTAATTAATTTATCGATCTTTACATAATATTGAAATGTTCTTCCGGGCTGCATCCTACACAACCGCCGTTGCAACGGCCACTTAGCTTGTCAGCTTGTCCATCTGATTCGGGGTAAGTGTATCCATTCTTGATTATTTATTTGTTTTTTTTTGCTGAGTAATTAAACTGCTCAAATGCATGCATTCTCCATATCGTCTCAGTCTTGTTCACCAATTATCTTGTAAATGTCACCAATCGCTTAATACTAAAAAGCTAAAACCTCTGACATCACAGGCTAATTTGGCTACATGTATAAAGAGATTCATAGTATTTGTTGTGCACATCATTTTTAATATAGATCGAACAAGAGGGTATTGTTTTTAACATATCTCAAATCCTGCACTTTTAATTTTTCATAAACTGTCAGTAACCTAGTGTTTCTGTTATGATCGGTTGTGCTTTCCATACAAGCATGGCAACTAAGCAACAGGTAATTCACACATTACACAAATGATTACATTTATACCCGCTACACTATTTTAGCAATGGAATACTTCTATATTGAAGCTACCGACAATTAATCTAAGAAACATAATTAAGAAGATAATATTACTGAACTGTCTGGCTACCTAATTTAGTTAGAATGTGAATCAATTTTCCTCTTTCCTCTATATACTCTATGTGGCCAAACGTATGTAGACACCTGATTTAAGGCTCTGGGTTTTTGATTGGAGGATCAGGGTTCAAGCCACTGTTGGGCTACATCATGGGTTACCATGTGTTCTTAACCCAACTTCAAAAAAGTTGTGATATGTGAGGAAAGAATTTTAATGTGCTGTAATGTATTTGTGAAAAAAATGAAGGATTCTATTCTACATAAACACAACACAATTGTCTATAAAGTCTTTATATGCTGCAGCAGTATTGTTTCTCATCATTATATCTATGCGAGCAAGCCCAAACCTGTACCAGCATGACTGCACCACTGTGCACAAAGCAAAGTCCATAATGGAATGGCTTGTCAGGGTTGGAGTGGAAGAACCTTAGTGGCATGCACAGAGCCCTGAATTATAATTAAAACATAATAACTTGCCTGTTGAATAGCATTATTATCTATGCTTCCATTGAAGTGAGGATTTAGGTACAGAGTGATTTTAGCACCATGGTAGTTCCACCGCTCTTTGCACTGACACCTCCAAGATTATCGCACCTTTATGTAAAAGCATCTTGTTTATTTGACATTAAACCAAATCAAAATGGATAAGACATGCTATTTTGTACATAGTTATGTTGGCTTTGTAGAAGCCAACATTCTGATTTCCATTATAATCTTTTTATTATTATTATTATTATTATTATTATTATTATTATTATTATTATTATTATTATTATTATTATGTAGCTTTGTAGAAGCCAACATTCTGTTTTCCTATTTCAGCTTAGACAAAAATTTATAAAATTTAATGCAGCCTAGGGCTTTCGAGCCACATGAACCAAATTCGGATATGTTGTAGACCCTGGTCTGAAGTTTGTTGCTATTACTTTTCTAAGCGATCCGAGTACCGGTACTTCCGGTACCAGGACTCAAAGTGCCTTTTTTCCCCATAGACTCCCATTATAAAATTTGGAGGTTTATAACTCGGCAAGCTTTCGAACTATCTACACCAAACTCGGCCAGCTCCTTTAGGGTGATACTCTGAACAAACTTTTAATTTGATGTACCGACTGACCTTTCGGTTGTGCCGCAGCCCCGCCCCCAAAATATGCAAAATCAAAAAACTTTTTACAACATGGACATGTGACATATCAAAACACTCAGAACAATGAGGGGAACTTCCTCATGTGTATTCTGATGACGTCACATGCTCGTCTCCACTTGCCTCCAAATGTTTTGGCACCCTATCTTTCTATCCACTTGCCTCCAAAAGTAACACTTTATGTCCACTCGCCTAAAAAAAGCACCGGCCTTTGCGAATACTTGCACCGTCAAAGCCAACATCAAAGTTTGTCGCGACAAACTTTATAAATCTAGTTTAAATTGACCTGGTATATGGTTAAAGACTATGCCAGTAAGACCTAAAATTAACACATGGGAAAACTCTTGGTTTGAGATGGCCAAGATCAGTACTGGTCTGGTGGCCCTACAGCGTCCTTCAGTTCCAGATTAAACCTGGGGCATGTGTATGATTGCACATTCACATTAGGGTACTGTCCAAGCACACGCATATGGTTTTAGATGAACACTGGGCCAGGTTTGTTTTGTGATTGAACCTGAGTCAGACACGTGGTGTGAGATCAACATTGGGGCAGGCCAGTGGTGTAAGCATGGTCATAGCTTAAGAATACTGGGGCAGGTGAATGGTTCAAGAAAACACTGGGGCAAATGCATGGTTCAAATTTCATAATGGGCTGAACATTTGCTTCAAGATCAATGATGGGACTTGTGCTTGGTGCTTGATCTTAATCAAAACTAAGGTAGGTGCATGGACCTGGATGAACATACAGTAGGTCATGTGTATGGTTCAAGATCAACAGGCATGTTTTGTTATAAGATCTGGGTCAGAGTCATATTCTGAGATCTACCATGTCCATAGTCTACAATCAACACTGGAGCACTGAAATTCTTCAAGATAGATACTGGACCAGCATTTTATGAGATTGACTCTGGGACATATGCACGGTCTAAGACTGCACGAGTCATGGTCCACCCTGGGGACGAAACTATTTTACTTGAGATTGAGATTTACAATAGGTTAGATAGCTTGTCTGAGAACAACACAGGAGCAGGAGCTTGGTTCTATCCTGAATCTAGCGCAGGCATATGGAATGTGTTTGTGATGAGACCAATGATTCTCACACACACACAGTGGAAGTATGAAGGTCTGTGAGTAGGGTGCAACCAAGGTAAAGATCAGTTCAAAGTCTGAGAAGTACACTTGGACCAGGCCTGTAACCCTGACCAGGGCTGTAACTTGGACCAGGGCTGTAACTGAGAAAGACAATGAGCTAGAAAATGATCCAGAGCAGAAAGCCTTGGCTCATGATGTTGGTGCATTCAGGATTGTGGGATGTTACCCAACAGGGGCTGGAAGGACAAAAGCCCATTTACTAAGACATGCTGATCCTGTAACATTATACTTAATATTTTACTAAACATTCTTAAGAAAGACATTAGCTATAATATTATAAAGGCAGGATGCTGCTGTGTCACTTATCACCACATGTTCAAGACCTCTCCTATGGTGTTTACTGTTTCTGAAAACCCTAATGTGACACCTGATGCAATATGCACGTCTTAATAGCAGTTATTCAGTTACTTCAGTTATTTTCTATATTTTCTGCTTTTGAAGTTTTATAAAGTGGCTTACTCACTGACCTGAATCTACAGCAGATGAAAATGAGAGGTCCAATCTGATTAGTGAACATGCAGAATGCTGTAATCTGATTGACCCTGTGGGCCAATGCACTCGGGGAGTTGGAGATGCGCATAGGCAACTTGTAATGATGAAACACGATGCCTGTAATGACCAGCCCAACTCTCTCCTCGTCATAAGTTTATGAATCTAATAAGGGTGATGATGAACGCGATGCGTCCTGTGACATCTGAAAACCGATATATGAAAGCAATTGGGGAAAAAATAGACTACAGTACAGGTTTAGGTGTGTTTATGTCTTAAATAAAAATAAATGTAAAATTAAACTTATAAACCCTGACCAAACATCTAAACAGATAAATTTAGTATATTTATTTGTAAGCAAATAAACTCCTTGGCTAAACGTTTTGATTGAGGTACCATGTCAATCTATGATATTTGGCTTGACTGATCAGCATTGATATTATTTAAACAACATCACACAAATGTAGGCTGTATGCAAATAAGCAGTTCCTGGAACGTCAACCACTAATGACACCACCTCGGTCCTTTTCATTTATTTAATCTTATAGGGTGACAAAGTACCTTAAAGTGTTTAGCCGCAGAACTCACATGCCAAGCTAGCAAGTTAGCTAACTTAGCTAATATTAATAATGCACATATAGATTTGATTGCGATTTTCACTGGTTTCACTATCATCAATTAAATACCTAAAGATCTCAAAATTGAGATGAAATTTATTATAGTGTCAACCTGCAACAATTTTAAGGTAATTTCCAATTTAGCTAGTTAATTTAGCAATTAACCAGCTAATAAACTAATATTGCTAATGTACATACTGTAAGACTTTCTGTGATGGCTTTAGGAAATGGGGATGTTACCAAACATCGTACTTGTGTATATTCATAGATTCTAGTATTTTTAATGAGAATAAACATGATAAAAACAAGCTCAATACAAAGACATATTTTATGAAGAATGACACAAAATACATCAAGTGCTTTTAATTAACATATATGTTGAACATTTAAGAAATTTAGCTACATTATAACTGCATTTCATGTTACCAAGAAACCACAAACCAACCTAAATGTTCCATCCTAAAGCACTGGCACTGGAGACTCCTTCCATAAATAATAGATGTTTTTCATCTGCCCAAACAAATCCTTGTGTGTTAGCAGTCACTACAGAAACAATGGAAATGTAATTTACACATATGATAAGTTTTTTGTTTTTGATTTTATAGCCTAGTCCTTAAAGAAGGCTAAAGCACAGTGATAACCTGTGCATTAATAACATTCATTCATTCATTCATTCATCTTCTACCGCTTATCCGAACTACCTCGGGTCACGGGGAGCCTGTGCCTATCTCAGGCATCATCGGGCATCAAGGCAGGATACACCCTGGACGCCCTGGACGGAGTGCCAACCCATCGCAGGGCACACACACACACTATCATTCACTCACACACTCACACACTACGGACAATTTTCCAGAGATGCCAATCAACCTACCATGCATGTCTTTGGACCGGGGGAGGAAACCGGAGTACCCGGAGGAAACCCCCGAGGCACGGGGAGAACATGCAAACTCCACACACACACAAGGTGGAGGCGGGAATCGAACCCCGACTCTGGAGGTGTGAGGCGAACGTGCTAACCACTAAGCCACCGTGCCCCCCTTAATAACATTCATTTTTTTTTAAAAAATAATTCTACAGAGACCTTTAAGGACCAACAGTGGTGCAGAGGGTATTGCAATGCTGTCTCACATGGTTTCAGGGCTTCTGGTTTGAGCCTGGGTCTCTGAGGCTGTTTCATTTTGTGTGTTTTCTACATGGGTTTCCTCCTGGTTCTTCTGTTTCCTCTTATCTTTCCAAAAACATGCAGACAGGTTTACTGTCAATGTTCAAAAACCCCAATGTCTAAATAAGTGCGTGAAAATGTTATGAAGATGGTGCCCACTGATTACCTGGTGGCCATTGCAGTTTGCATTCTTGACATGACATACAGCTAAGTACGGTGACCCATACTCAGAATTCGTTTTCTGAATTTAACCCATCCAAAGTGCACACACACACCGTGAACACACACCCAGAGCACTGGGCAGCCATTTATGCTGCGGCGCCTGGGGAGCAGTTGGAGGGGTTCGGTGCCTTGCTTAAGGGCACCTCAGTCATGGTATTGCCGGCCCGAGACTCGAACCCACAACCTTAGGGTTAGGAGTCAAACTATCTAACCATTATGCCCCGCCTGCTTCATGTCAGTTTTCCTGGGATGGAACCTACAGTACATCCTCCAACCCTGACCATGATAAAAGGCTTACTGAAGATGAATGAAATAGGATATAGTAGATATTTTTAGTTTAGTTAGTTAGTTAGTTTGTGTGTGTGTGTGTGTGTGTGTGTTTCTCTAAACAACTGTTCATTTGATCACTTTGCACACAGGCGGTTACTAGTAAAAGTGAGTCAGCCTCGGATCTCTCAGACAAATGCGATTTGTTCACGTGCATTCGAGGACCAGACCACCGGCGATTAATTCCCTCTCCGTCATTTCTCTGCTCGAGCTCGATTCTACCGGGACCTTCATGACGCAGGGAAGTGTCAGAGGAAAACGAAACGACCGTCTGTATAAAATGCGGCCGGCGGAGGAGGAGAAGAGCAGAGGTAGAGGCGCTACTGCAAATCTGAGCAACACGACGAAAAAAGAAGAAAGAAAACTTTCTTCGATTTTTCTCTCGTAGGATTTTTGTGCGCTCGGACCGCGCGCTGCGGTTGTGGTTCCAGCACCTCGGACAGAGTCTTTTGAGGTCCACATACCTGCGACAGTGAGTAAAAATATCTAAAAATATCTGAAAATTATTACCTTAAAGCACGATCTTATCTTTATATCTTTATCTCTATATATTCAGAAACGAACTGCAGATTTGCAAGCCGATTTTTAAGAATGCTATTGAATTTCTATGGTTATCATTTATATTTATAATACATGTTTTGATTTTTTATAAATTATTTTCGGTTTTTTTTTGTTTGTTTGTTTATTGTTTGGTGGTTTGCTGGCCAGAAATAAATCTATAAATTCAGTTTAAAAGATTAAAACAGCTAGAAATGTGAGAAATTTAGTTTAAAATTCTACAAACAAAAAATTGTCAAAAAATTTAGAAATTCTGGAAATCCTGTTTAAAAAGAAATATCAAAAATCTAAGATATAAAATAAAACATTGATAAATGACATCTCTAAAAGTCTAAAAATTGGTGAAAAAAAATGTTTAGGATTAAACACCTAGAAACGGTCGAAATTCAGATGAAGCTTAAATACGAGTAAGACATTTGGTGTGAAATTGTTGATCAGATAATGTTTTGATTCAGCACATCTCTATAGTTAAATGTGATTGTCCAACACTTTTTAAGAAAATAAAGGAATCAAACTTTTAATAAGTGTTCATAACTTTAATACATGTTTTATCTGGGAGGGAGGATGCATGCCATGTCCCTTTAATTAGATTAGGATTCCAAAGCTGTAAAGATACTTACTGCTTAAGGAATGAAAAAAGCTCCCTTGCTTATACCAATCTAGAGACAGAGAAATGTACAGTTTGGTACCTTCATTTCCCAGAATGCACTTTATCCATGCTCATGAGGTTTTTTGTGTTAGATATGAGGAATGCAAGAAGATCAGTGAGCACCTCGGAGTTGTTCTTTATGGCTCTGTGTAGCCTGCTGTGCTGCAGAACGCTTTCAGCTCTCCCGGCCATCAACACCTACTCTGCCATAAGGTGAGAAGATCGATAGCTGCTCTGAATTCGCTCTGAGAAATGCAATGTGCACGAAATGATAAATTATAGAGTAAAGTGAAGATTGACACACAATGATGCTCTGTAGGTCAGGCAGCCTGAGCCGTGATGGAGAGCCATCTCAGGACCTGGAAGTATACAAACTTCTGTATGAAATTGCAAACAGAGTGGAAAGGTAATAAAATTCATTAATTAATAAATATGTATGACTTTAGATTCAGAAAAGTGAACTGTATATCAAATAAACAAGGTGCATTCAAGAATTTTGGAATGCTTAGAAAATAAAAGCACCTTTTTCATTATAACAGGCTACATATTTATATTATTTCTTAATCATTTTCATACAATTTCACGCAGACCTCCGAGACACGCGGATGGACTTTTCACCAGCGGATACAGCAAGCTCCTCGGACAACTTTCAGCCAAAGAATACCTTGAATCCTTACTTGCAAAGCGTGTCAGGCAAATATCTTTATTTCCTTATCCATTATCCACTTTCACATCTGATTCACAGCACAGTATAGAGGTTAGATTTATATATACTTATTTTATTTTAAGACATTTATTTATTTGTCCTGAAAACTCAGTCTCCTCTACATTTACATTTACATTTACAGCATTTGGCAGACGCCCTTATCCAGAGCGACGTACATAAGTGCTTAAATCTCTAACATTGAATACATTAATGCTGGCTCACTAGGTTACATACTTAAGATACCATGAGTTTAAAACAACTCTAGAGTTTAAAACTCTACTCGTGACTGTTAATGTAATTAAGCTTACAAATGGCTGTCCAGTGTGTCTCACAGAATGGAATATTTAACGACTACAAATATCTGTCCAAACAGAATTACACAATAGGATATTGAATTAACTTTACAAATATCTGTTCATTTGGAAAAATATTTAATTAAGATCACATATACAAATTTCCTTAAAAAGAAGAAAATTGAATTATGCTTACAAATAGATGTCTAGTGTATTAAATAAAGAGTGATAATTTTATTAAGGTTATGAATATCTGTGCAATAAAAAGCACATGTTGGCTTTATTTACAGTGATGAGCTGAGCTCAGATGACCTACGCATGAAGCGCCACTCGGATGCAGTGTTTACAGACAACTACAGCCGGTATCGCAAGCAAATGGCAGCCAAAAAGTACCTGAACACGGTCTTAGCAGGAAAGAGAAGGTAGGAAAGATGGCCATAAGATTATAAGATTGTAAATGTGTGTAGGATGTTTCTTGCACGTGCATTTAATATTTGCATTACTGGAATGCATCAAGTTCTTCATTTTTACTTATTCTACATTTTCACTTATTATTTGCACTAACTGCATTTCACTAATTACCTCTGTACTCTGTCAATAACAATACTTTTTAACCTAATCTAATATAAACAATATATACACATGAAAGTAATTTCCATAAAGTACGATTTTTATTTACACTGATTTATTATTTACAACCGAATTATAGAAATTGGTTTTAAGATAAAATATGTAGAGATTTCAGAACTTCATATTAAGATCAAATATCTAGAACTTTTAGTAATTCAGTAGTCCAAGATTAAAGGTCTAGATTTTTTTTTTTGTTTACATTTGATTTGCAGTTAAATTTCCAAAATTCTGGAAATTCAGTTGAGTAAATCTAAAAATTTTAGAAAAACAATTCCAGATTAATCAGCTTAGAACTATGAGATATTCTGTTCAAGATAAAAAAAAATAAAAAATCAGAAACGATGTTCTATGAACTACAAACACAACTACAAACACAGTTTAAGTTTTTGAAATTCTACAATCCCAGTTTCAAATTTAATTGCCAAAAGTTTAAGTTGAACATTTGAGAAATCCTAAAAACAAAAAAGGTTTAAAAACTAACTTCTATGAACAAAGTTTAAGATTAAACATGGATAAATGCTAGAAACTCAGTTTAAAATGAAATAGCTAAAATTCTAGAAATTCTATGTTTTAAGATGAAATTACTGTATAAAATCTGTACATGGTAGACATTGAGTTTAAATTAAATTAAATATTATGAAATGCTACAGAAACGTAATATAGTAAGAAAGAATGAAACTAATTTTGTTTAAGATCAATTATCTTATTTAGTTCTTTAGTAATTATTTAGCTCATACCTACAGATAAACAATCTAATACTGACACTGACAGCTTGAACTAAAAAGAACTAAATTCAGTTTTTGTTCTGAAATGCTGATTTTTATCTAATTTTTTGTTTTGTTTTGTTTAAAGGAGAAACTAAAAACGCAGTAATACAAAAATGACCAAATAACAGGAAATATTATTCATTTATCATTTAAACTATTCATGCTAGTTGGGACTTTAGCTGGTCTGTGGGTGGGCGTGAGGGGTCCCTAAGTCCCACCCATGCTGATAGGCATGCTAGGTGGTATCATGAACGGTATCATGTACCTTTATCATAGAGAAGCACATGTAGTGCACCTTTAGTAAACCTACAGTATAAAGATTTAGATTAAATAATGTTTAAAGATGTAGGACACATGCTAATGGAAGAAACGTTGGTGCCTTTAGAAGCTGATAATACTGAATAACTGAATACTTTAACAATGCACCATTCTGTGATTAGTTTGCTTTAGCACTAGATGTGTGTTTGATCAGGGAAATAAATCATTCTCACTGCTGGATTCTTGATCCTTAAAGCTATGAGAAGCTACACACTGTTTTGCTATTTCCTTATAGCCCAGAAGATGCCTTAATGCTGTCTAACCAGTCCAAAAGCACCGATTCATCTTTACCTCAGAGCTACGAGGATGAGTTCGATCAGCTCCTCCAGCAGCTCCCGCTAGTATGACTGCTTTCCTCCGGGTCTTAACTTGTGTATCTGTGTACGCGAGAAGGTCCGACTCACCACTAATCCACTTACACTGGTGTTTGCTGAATTAACACTGCTTTTGCTTCATTCTTATCGTTCTCTTACATGTAGAGGAAGCGTACTTTGTAAATCTGAAGGAAATGCTTTAACAGCTTTAAGGTCCCCCAGTGTGATGCAAAAACATTTTTCCTTCCTTCCTTCCTTCCTTCCTTCCTTCCTTCCTTCCTTCCTTCCTTTCCATTTTCCTTTTCTTTCTTTCTTTCTTTCTTTCTTTCTTTCTTTCTTTCTTTCTTTCTTTCTTTCTTTCTTTCTTCCTTCCTTCCTTTCTTTCTTCTTTCTTTCTTTCTTTCTTTCTTCCTTCCTTCCTTCCTTCCTTCCTTCCTTTCTTTCTCCTTTCTTTCTTTCTTTCTTTCTTTCTTTCTTTCTTTCTTTCTTTCTTTCTTTCTTTCTTTCTTTCTTTCTTTCTTTCTTTCTTTCTTTCTTTCTTTCTTTCTTTCTTCCTTCCTTCCTTCCTTCCTTCCTTCCTTCCTTCCTTCCTTTCTTTCTTTCTTTCTTTCTTTCTTTCTTTCTTTCTTTCTTTCTTTCTTTCTTTCTTTCAGAGCATCTAGATGACGACGACGATGTGGCACCTTAAACACTGGACCTATAATCTGACTACTGTAAAATAATCATAACAAATTATATCAACATGTGTGGCAAAGATGATTACTGTTGTATTTGTCCATCAAAGAGCTATTTTTTTTAAGATGGCTGCTGGTGTCTGAAATTGTATCCAAACAAAGACAAATAATAAAAAATGGTTAAAAAGAGAAGAAGAGAGTTGTTGTTTTGTAGTTTGTCAGGGAATTGTGTTCAGCGAAGCAAGCAGACAGAGGACACTGTTTCAGCAAAGGATACTGTTTATCCACCGTGTATACAATTAACATGAGAAAATAAATAGGTCTTATTTAATAAATAAATAAATAAATACGAGGGGCACGGTGGCTTAGTGGTTAGCACATTCGCCTCACACCTCCAGGGTTGAGGGTTCGATTCCCGCCTCAACCTTGTGTGTGTGGAGTTTGCATGTTCTCCCCGTGCCTCGGGGGTTTCCTCCGGGTACTCCGGTTTCCTCCCCCGGTCCAAAGACATGCATGGTAGGTTGATTGGCATTTCTGGAAAAATGTCCGTAGTGTGTGATTGCGTGAGTGAATGAGAGTGTGTGTGTGTGCCCTGCGATGGGTTGGCACTCCGTCCAGGGTGTATCCTGCCTTGATGCCCGATGACGCCTGAGATAGGCACAGGCTCCCCGTGACCCGAGGTAGTTCGGATAAGCGGTAGAAGATGAGTGAGAGTGAGTGAGTGAGTAAATAAATACATTTTGTAAAAAAATCTAAAACAAAAATCTAAAAAAAAAACACCTTTATTTATTTCAGCCATTTAAAGCTTAAAATAATTTGCTCTGTAGGCATGATTATTTAAAATAATTTTTTACTAAACAGCAAAACTATTTACAAACAGAACAACTGAACTAAACAAATCCTGAAAAGAAAAAAAAAAAACAGTGAAAAATTCATGAAATGTATGAAATAGATTACGTGTAAATTTTACATAGGAATCATCAGATCATTTTCGAAGCTATGGATGTAGATTTGGTATATAGAGACGAAACAGAGAGTTGACACTGGTTCTTTATTCAAGCTGAGAGAGTTAGAGAGGGTGTGTACATCAGGGTGGGAAATGGTAAGTCTGTGTCATGCTAACCGGTAAATGTTCTGTTTACATGAACGCACTGTTTACCTTCTCCATCATGAAGCAATGTGGATGATTAATCCTTCCAAAAGACAAAACAAAACAAGAGCAGGGACACGTCTGCCGCCATCAAGTCTAGTCTTTCTTTTTTTCTACTAATTTGTCTTCCTCGAAATTTCCTTCAAATATCCCATGACTAGGTTTGGATCAATGACAAAATGTTAGGACGGCTCGACCTGTGCCAGTCTTACATTTTAGAGATTCACAGCTTCTAGAAAGTGATAATTTCTCATTTTTATTTGTATTAACATTACATTTCAGTATATTAAAGTTGGACTTTGAACTAATTCTCTATGAAAATAAAATGTAAAAGTATTTCATGCTCTTAGAATCATTTAAAATAAGGGTTAAAAAAGAAATGAAATTTAAAAATGTATTAGAAAAAAAAGAAATGGAATTTATAAATGAATTTAAAAAAATAGGGGGCACGGTGGCTTAGTGGTTAGCACGTTCGCCTCACACCTTCAGGGATGGGGGTTCGATTCCCACCTCCACCTTGTGTGTGTGTGGAGTTTGCATGTTCTCCCCGTGCCTCGGGGGTTTCCTCCGGGTACTCTGGTTTCCTCCCCCGGTCCAAAGACATGCATGGTAGGTTGATTGGCATCTCTGGAAAAATTGTCCGTAGTGTGTGAGTGAATGAGAGTGTGTGTGTGCCCTGTGATGGGTTGGCACTCCGTCCAGGGTGTATCCTGCCTTGATGCCCGATGACGCCTGAGATAGGCACAGGCTCCCCGTGACCCGAGGTAGTTCGGATAAGCGGTAGAAGATGAATTAATTAATTAATTAATTTAAAAAAATAAATTAATAAATGAATAAATAAAAATGAAAAATTGGTAATTATTGAATATTTAATCACAGAATTGAATACTTATCAATTATTTTAGATTTTATTTTTTCCTGAATCTAATTGTATGCTTAAACAGTAAACATCTCTGACTTTGTGACTTCTATATATAACTGAACATGAAGCTTCAAGACAAAGCTGTTTAATGAGGAAAAAAAACAGCTGGCGGTCATAAAAAGGACAATGAAGCTCTGAATGGTCCAATGGTTTGATGGAATAAGGCTTTGAGTTGCTGAACATGAACATGATCATGTTAGAACATCTCTGAATTAAACAGAAAGAAAGCTACTAAAGTAAAACTCTTTCATACTTTTGACCTTTCTGTGAACTTGACTCTGATTGAATCAATTAAAAAAATCGAATCAGTTCCTCCGCTGGTTCTAATCATAAATCTGTATAAATCCTACAAACACTCAACCACTTAGTCTTGAGATATTCTGCTAACAAATATCTTTGACAGACATACAGATGGACGAACAAACACACACCCGTAATAAATAAGTACTTCACTATTTAGTTTTCATATAGACAAAACCTAGAGAGAGGAACCAGAGTCAACACCTTGCATGAATTTGGAAGTTTATTAGTATTTGGTTCGTCTCTTTGGTTTGGTTTGAACTCGAGCTTTAGGGAACTCCCCAAGTTTCTATGAAACTTTACAATCCATTTTAGATAAAATCCACCAGTCATTTAAACATGTGCTTCAGTGGAAGGGATAAAACTCACATAAAATATTATCATTTTTTGATCATGGGGTTAATATCACACATTTGCTTACATTTAAACAAGGAGGTAGAAATTGTCCAACAATGTGAATACTGAAAGCAATGAAATATTAAAAAAATAAGGAAAAATCTGTTTTGGCTTAAAAAAATATAAAAGAAATACAAAGAAATCTAAGATTGTTGATGTTGTTGCAGTCTTTTGGACTCCACTGTGTGTATATACAGTACGATTTACTACACAGTACATATATTATAGAAATACATGTTTAAATAGTAATAACTCATATAAATCATTACAAAATAATTTAAATAGTTAAATAGTCAAATGTGGGGCACGGTGGCTTAGTGGTTTCCTCCCGGTACTCCGGTTTCCTCCCCCGGTCCAAAGACATGCATGGTAGGTTGATTGGCATCTCTGGAAAAATTGTCCGTAGTGTGTGATTGCGTGAGTGAATGAGAGTGTGTGTGTGTGCCCTGCGATGGGTTGGCACTCCGTCCAGGGTGTATCCTGCCTTGATGCCCGATGACGCCTGAGATTGGTACAGGCTCCCCGTGACCCGAGGTAGTTCGGATAAGCGGTAGAAAATGAATGAATGAATGAATGAATAGTCAAATGTACAGCTTGAGATAAAAATACACTTTCAAAATGAGTTAGCAGGAGCCTATCAGTTATTATGTGAAGATACAAAATACAAAAAATAAAAAAAATTGCAATTGTAAAAAATATAGATAGATAGATATTTAGATTGTTATGATCTGGAGTAAGGAGACTGATTCATAAATATTTAATAGAGGCTTTTTTGTCACTCGTTGAACCTGTCCCAGGACAGATTGCTTTACCAGTCTGTGTCCAGCAGAGGGCGGGTTTTATAAGCAAAAATCTCCTTCAACCCTGTAGAACATTACACTAAATGCACATTTTCTTGTTTTTAGTACCTTTAGTGTGTACGTTTGTCCTGGTAATGTGATATGTTTTATTGTAGAACATTTGAAGGTCAACAATACGCAAAGATTCATATACACAAAGATACCCTTGATGGTACCACCCCAGCAAGAGCATGATATACACTAGTACCTTTAGTTGAGAATGTAAGATACAGAGAGAACTTTGACGGAGATGTGAAGCTGTTGAGAAGTGGACAAAAGATGAAATGAAGAGAAAAAGAAAAACAGGAGATGTGCATTATCTTGGAAAACGACCAGAAACACACTATAACAACCAAGAGCGCAAAGAGGAGGAGGCCCAAACTGACAAGCTTCCTCTCATGTCATTCTTCTTCTTCTGAGGAACCCGTCTGTCATTCACAGATATCCAGTGATGGCTGGGTGTGATATTATAACAAAAAGACACAGACAGAAATGTTTATTTTTAATTTGGGTTACTTGCTAAAAAGGTCTTGCTACAAAGGTCTGTGTTCCCTTGAGTTCACCCATGACTTCCACATGCAGTAAATTTATGAATGAATTTATTTTGGAACTGATGACAAAGCAGCCATGACTCTGTTTTATGGAATATTAAATGTTGTAGTTTTGCCTTTTGCTGCACAGTCTCTTTAGAGCCACTGTGTGATTTCAAAACATTCATTCATTCATTCATTCATTCATTCATTCATTCATTCATTCATCTTCTACCGCTTATCCGAACTACCTCGGGTCATGGGGAGCCTGTGCCTATCTCAGGCATCATCGGGCATCAAGGCAGGATACACCCTGGACGGAGTGCCAACCCATCGCAGGGCACACACACACTCATTCACTCACGCACTCACACACTGCAGACAATTTTTCCAGAGATTCCATTTCATAACATGAAAACTGACTTGAAAATGAATTTGATAAAACAAATTTGTGTGTGTGTCACATTTAAATAAATGAACAAATACATATGTGAACTAGACACTTGTCGTATGGATTGAAATTGGAGACCAATCACCTGGTTCCCATAAGTATTTGAAAGATGAATTTCCATGTATTTCTCTATTACCGCTAATGCATGGGACCATGATGGTCCAGCAGCAGGATTCTGAGGCCTGGGTTTAATGGGGTTAGTCCTGAGGGGTTAACTTTCAGTGCCAGACCCAAGCATGTATAAAATGGAAGGGTCCAAATGCTTAATGTGCAGCAGGTTATGTAAATAAAGTGTTTTTTTTTTTAATCCATTATTTTATAAGGCACACAGTAGAGTGTTCAGTAGTTAACCATTTCTTGTAGATGCACACACTAACACACACGCAGGTCCTCTGTTATTATGAGGACTGACATAAGGACATAACGATTACTTCAATTCCTTATGGGAACCAGGTGAATGTCTCCACAAAGTGAAAAACTGTCAGATATTTTAATTCTTGTGAGGACATAATACTTAGTCCTCATGGGTATGTATTTATTTATTTGTAGAAAAAATATCAGCTTTTCTTTAATAAAACAAATAAACTAAAACACACAAACACAATAAAATACATCCTTTTTGTTTGTTTTGTCAGGACACTATTCCCTTATGTTAATGTTGCAAATTAATCATATTCTTTCACCTTAATAAAAAATTATTTTGAATAAACAAAAGGCAGAATTAAAAATGTTCAAATTTAAAGGGAGTAAAAACACCATGTTTTTGTGAGGACCGGGTGATTGTCAGGATTTTTGACGCTATCCTTCATTCTGAGGACCTTTTTCATGAACAAAAAACATTCACACACACACTCATGTTTCAGCAACTTATATAGACTGTCACACATTTTTTCATTTTTATTTGCTTTCCTCTCAGTGACTTTGGAATTTTTGGACACTATTTTCGTGGTTTACTGGGACACAATGTTAAAGTTTAAAGTGTAGATTGATGACCAGGCGTTTTAGGATTTCCGGGTCATTAATCCGTACACTAGTTACTCTGATAAACACATAATGCTTTACTGATCCTGTTAATAATCATCCACTGTCAAATAAAAGCTTATTGGATTTCATTAGTGGTGCCCTGCTTTAAGATTAAGTTAAATGTTCTGTATTAACTGTTTGAACTAAGTTACTTTCACAAGATTAGGTTTACAGTAAGTGAGCTAAGAATTTCGGAAAACAGCTGATGTATTTGTGCACTGTCTTAGTTTATAATAAAGAAGAAGTGTATACTAAAGAAGTGAGACCCATCACTTCTGGAGAGGTCTGCCTGCTAACCTGGATAGCATTGATGCTGTGAAAGATCGTCTTTTTTAAATGTCTGGCTTTTGATTTGTTAACAAAAAACTGTAATGACTGTAACTACATAACATCATAAATTATACAAAATCAGTTGACTTCAGTAAAAAGAATAACATGGATTTAATACGTGGTCTTAGGGTTTCTTAGGGTTTTCACTGACCATCAACTGAACACACCTAATTAGCTTATGTTAGAGTTTTATGTCCATGTGTTTATGGAACCCGCCAATTTCGACTTGAGTAATCAACTTAGTATTAATACGTAATCGTGGACGTTACTGTGCATTTTATTTATCCCTGTTTACTTAAATAGTGAGTATAAAAACCTCATAAGTGTAAAGATGTATTCATGTGTTTAGACTACAAAGCTCGTTCTTTATAACGCTGATTTTGAATAAAGTTTGTTAGCTAGCTAACTTTCTAGATAGCAATCTCGAATAGAGTAGGGTTTCATTAGTGTGTGTGAGTTCGTATGACTTTTTTTTTTAAAAGTACTTTGTTTGTACAACATCCAAGAACTATTTGCAATATTTCTTATGTTCTGTAAAGCTGCTTTGAGACAATGTCCGTTCGTAAACACGCTATACATACGAATTCGAATTAAAAATTAGAATCTTCACTTCACTAAAAAGAACAACTTCATTCTAATCTGAGAGCGAGCAGTGAAGAAGTCCTTAAATACACAGGTTTAGAGATTTGATTGGAAAAATTACTTGTCAATTATCTTGAATCGAGAAACATATTGTCTGTTTTATTATAAAATTTAAAAAAAAATTATCATTAAATATTTTTAAGCCTGTTTCTAGGTACGATCTTAAAGTATTTTTTTATATTAATTCTTAAATGAAATCTTTTTCTTCTATTTGGAGATAATTTAGCTTATTTTTAGAAAATGATCTGCCAACAGAAGACGATTTGAAATTTAAAGAGTATAATAATAAAATATGTCTAAATAATTTTAGAATTGGTTATCTGATAATGATTCTAGAAAATTCTAGACCATTTTGACCATATTCAAGATATGTTCATTTCTCTTAAATGCAAAAAAGCAAAAATTAAACTTTACAAATGCCACATGTTGAAATACTGTCAATTCTATAGCTTAAAATGTATCTGTAGAAGTTTTTGACACTCGCATCTACGTGCGATCCTACAGTAAAACCTGCTTACTCGAAGAAAGCAAGTGAAATGTGAAGCAGCCTGACTAAACAAACCACTAATGCATTACACAATTCTAAAAGTGCAGATTAAGCTTTCATGACTTCTTTAGTAAAGCAGAAATCGTTAGTCAGGGGGTTCAGATATAAGGCAGAGTCAAAAACATGTGACAAAGACACGGAGTGTCCAAAAAAACAGAACTGCAACCGAGAGCAATGGAAAAGTGAGATTGGATTTAAAGGTAAGTGGCTGGTGCTTGTTTTGTTTGAATTACGAAACCTGTTTCTAGGCAGGTTTTACTATTGTAAGCTTTAAATTCATTTTTTTTTATTCTATTTGCAGATAATTTTGCTTCTTTCTAGAAACAATTGCTTAAAATAAAAAGAAAAATATGATCTGCCAACAGAACAAATAGAAATTTGGAATATGCACTGAAAGAGTTTTAATCATTTTCAAATTTCACATTCAGATGTCAGAGGGCTAAGTGTTTTGTTTTTATTATAGATATTATCTCTACCATAAAGGATTATTTTTTACATTTTGTCTAATTTTTTAAAAGATCTGACTAAGAATGAAGTGATCAATCATTACAAAACACACAAATAAAGTAAAAAAGTGTGAAAATCATCATACCTTCATAATCTTTTACATAAATCTCTTCTGATGAACTTCTGATGTAACACAGTTGATATCTTTTTCTTCTTCTTCTAGTTTTTAAGCATTAGATCGTGTGTTATATTAGGAATTTTTTTTTATCCCTTTAAAAGCACTTTTATTAAAGGTCATATCGATCTCTGGCTGGATGCAGTCCTTAAAATACCCAGGAATACACTGAGGAACACATTTTTGCAGGACTAATAAAGAACTGAAAAACAAAAAATACCCTCTAAGTGCCATGTTAACGCTTTATGTGACAAACCCCAGCCATTTAAATCACAACGGAGGCTTTTAATCTTTTAGCTAATAGTGATGAAGTGTAAAAACGTAAAAAGGTAAAAAGCATCCTGTTACAATCTTTACTACACTTCTACTAGCATAGGAATAAACAAGAGGTGCGTTTTGATGTTGCCCTGATCCAGCGCAACTCACATTTATCTCATTTATGCATTTGAGGGTTAAGTGCCTTGCTCAAGGGCCCAGTAATGGCAGCTTTTGTGGTCCTGGGATTCAAACTCATAACCTAATATATAGAGTCGGTATAATTAATCTAATGTAAAAAAAAAAAAAAAACATTTGTGCTTGGACCCCTTTAACCTTTTTTCATGAAGCATATGTGCAAACATACACACTGCACACACATACACAGAGGGAGAGAGAGAGAGAGGGACTGAGAGTGTGTAAGTGAATGAGTGACTGAGTGAATGAGTGAGACAAAGAGAGTGAGTGAGTGAGTGAGTGTCTGAGTGAGTGATTAAGTGAATGAGTGAGTGACAGACAGTGAATGAGTGAGTGAGTGAGTGAGTGACAGACAGTGAATGAGTGAGTGAGTGAGTGAGTGAGTGACAGACAGTGAATGAGTGAGTGAGTGAGTGACAGACAGTGAATGAGTGAGTGAGTGAGTGAGTGACAGACAGTGAATGATTGAGTGAGTGACAGACAGTGAATGAGTGAGTGAGTGAGTGAGTGAGTGAGTGAGTGACTGAAGTGACAGTCAGTGAATGAGTGAGTGAGTGAGTGAGTGAGTGACAGACAGTGAATGAGTGAGTGAGTGAGTGAGTGAGTGAGTGAGTGCGTGAGTGACAGACAGTGAATGAGTGAGTGAGTGAGTGAGTGA
>NC_083460.1:39416310-39446310 GCF_030014155.1 Tachysurus vachellii
ATAAATAAATAAATAAATAAATAAATAAATAAATAAATAAATAAATAAATATAAAAGCTAATTGGTACATTGGAGTTTGCCACATTGTTGTGTTACATAATTTGTCTTTTTTTTTAAGATATGCTGCATTGAGAATAACAGAACAACAGAAGAGACCAACAGAAATCAGGTAATTACATAAAAAAAAAAAAAGAAAAGCTCATTTGATTCTGAAATAACTTCCATCTTATATTTTCCTAAAAACATCTGCAACTTGTGCACACTGCATGAAGATGTGAAATAAATTATTTGTTTTGTTTTGTTTTGTTTTGTTTTGTTTTGTTTTGTTTTGTTTTGTTTTGTTTTGTTTTTTGTTTTGTTTTGTTTTATGTAACATCTCTGTGTTTGTCAATAATGTTCCCTTTGTGAAAGTTAGACTTCTGAATTAAATCAACAGAACAGTTTCCAGAGATTTCCAGTATTTCTTTAGACTGGGTAAGTTTTATTTGCGCACATTAATTTATTACTTTTATTATAACTGTATCGTACAATTTTTCCTGTTTGAAATATTACAGCTGCTCCTTTTTTTAATCTAAAGCTTTGAGAAGAACCCAAAAGCAAATGGACGTAAACGATCCCAAGGACAAGTTTGTACAGTTGGCTTTTGTTATCAGCTCAGTGATAAGCTGGTTTATAATTTCTGATTGATATTAAATTGATTATTAACATTAGATGTTAATACACAACAATGTTAAGTGCTTCATTATTTTTTCCCTCTCTTCATTCAGATTCAAAGCTGTGTGGTTGATTCTCTTTATGCTTGGATTAGGGACTTTACTGCCATGGAATTTCTTCATGACTGCCACTATGGTACTGTCTGCTGATTTTTTTTTTACTTATTTATATATTTTTTCAATTATCAATCATTCTTGAATGTGCCTCATTTAAAAATCTGCACATGAAGCACAGGCTACATAAGGCTGATTGCACCAATAATACACTCATCATTTTCGATTGAAGATTCCTTTAGCTATCATTTTATATACAAATACTTAACCAAAAAAACACTAACTTCACCAATAATATACTATTTTTGTTTAAGTAATTAAAAATAATTTTGAAAACAATAACTTTTCTTACAAAAGAAAAACGCAGTTTGAGACGCTATAACATTGTAAAACAAACAAACAAACAAACAAACAAACAAACATATAAACAAACAAACAAACAAATAAATAATAAAATCTATTTAGTAATCTAAACAAACAAACAAACAAACAAACGAATGAATTTAGACAGAAAAAATGTTTAGTAAAATTAAAAAGAATAAATGGAGGATAAATAAGAGAGGATAAAAAAAGAATAGAAAAAAATAAAGCTCACCAGTCATTAATATTAAATTGTTTAAAATAATTAATCTTAACATAAGATTATCAATTAAGTGCCTGAAGGATACATCCATCCATCTATCCATCCATCTATCTATTCATCCATCCATCTAACCATCCATCCATCCATCCATCCATGTATCCATCTTCATTTTTACCGCTTATCCTACGCAGTGTTATTGTGCACTGTTTGCGCAGTAGGGGTTTAAACCATTTCCCATCACCCTGCTCACCTGCAACTAATCCCAAAGTCACGATACTCTACATACAGAAACCCAACACTGCTCTTAATCCTATAACAAACTAAATAATAAATTATTTGATAAACTAATTCATGTATTTATTTCTTTAGAAAGTTCAATAAGTTGATTTCCATTCCACCTTGAAAGGGTTCATCCTCTCTGTGTGTTTGTACCTACAGTACTTCAACCACCGTCTAGCCGACCCCACGACAGCCAACGTGACCGAAGGAGAGAGTCGAAATGCTCTGCAAGCCAGATTCAACAACACAATGACGTTGTGTGCCATGATCCCTCTGTTGATCTTCACCTGCCTCACCTCCATCATACACCAAAGGTAACACCAAGATTTCCTCAGATCAACAACAAACCAACGTAAATACTTATATCAATTTTATTATATTATTTATAGTGATAAAGGACATTATTTATAATAACACTCTCCGGTGTTTATAACAGTTTATAATCACACCCTCAAGTGTCACCCAAATGAGGATGAGGTTGACTTTTGAGTCTGGTTCCTCTCAAGGTTTCTTCCTCTTCCATCTAAGGGAGTTTTTCCTCACCAGAGTCACCTCAGTCACCTCAGGCTTGTTCATTAGGCATAAATACAAATACATTTAAATATAAGTCTAAAATTTATCTTAAACTTTTTGTTAAAAGCTGCTTTAAGACAATGTCCATTGTTAAAAGCGCTACACAAATAAAATTGAATTGAATAAGTCATTAGTGCCGGTTCATTTTCCTTCACTATCAATTAAGCCAAAAATGACCAAATAATGAAATTTAGGATTTTAAAGATAAAAAAAAAAAACAAAAAAAAAAAACTGGAATTAGTTAAAAAAATCTCAGACAATGGTACTGGGAGATATATAAATACTTTCCAGATATAAATAAATATCTTTTGCCTGATGTATGTGATTAGTCAGGAGGTCAATATTTATTTATTTATTTATTTATTTATTTATTTATTATTTTTGATTATTTTATAATGATGTTTTTCTTTAAATGTTCATGACATTTTCTAACGATAGATCTAATATTATTCAGTGGGATGTTCAAAAAGTTTGAGATATATTTTTATAAACCCTGACTGATACTTTTCCAGAACTTTCTGTATGATGCTCTTGGTATCAGTATGATCTCTTCTTAAAGGTGGATTTACACTGAGATCATGTGGCGCTTTAATTTGCAGTGGTGGCTCAACTGGTTAAGGCTCTGGGTTGTTGATCGGAAGATCAGGGTTCAAGGCCCAGCACAACCAAGCTGCCACTGCTGGGCCCTTGAGCAAGGCCCTCAACCCTCCCTGCTCCAGGGGCGCTGTATCATAGCTGCCCCTGCACTCTGATGTGAAGAAAAGAATTCCACTGTGCTGTAATGTATACTGTATGTGGCGATAATAAAGGCTTCTATGCCCCCATTCTCTATCCAAATCCACTGTCATTATAATCCATATTAAATCTGATTCCCTTCTAGGTTGGAACTTTGAAATGTAGAAAGGTTTTTGTTCAAGACACTGCCTTTTTTTCTTAAAAGATCAGACAGATCTGATGAAAAGATCATCACCTAAAACCAGACTGCATTATCCACCTATCCACTATATCTACAATTCATTTTGTCTGAGTGATGAGAGACAATTCCATTGCTGAGAATTCCATTTGTATACACCTTCCTAATGTTCCTAATAAAGTGACCTACTCTTTTTAACAGAATTCCTCAGAAGATAAGGATTCTGGGTAGCCTGGTGGCCATCTTGGTGGTGTTTTGTGTGACTGCCATCTTGGTTAAATTGGCTATTAATCCAGTGGCTTTCTTTGTGATTACCATGATAAAAATAGTTATTATTAATGGTGAGTCCTGCAGGCACACACACACACATACACACACACACTCTAGTTACACCTAGTTAACACATGGGGTGAGACATAAAGCACTAAAAAAGAAATCCAAACATTAGCTCAAGTTAGTTAATGTGTGTGTGTGTGTGTGTGTGTGTGTGTGTGTGTGTGTGTGTGTGTGTGTGTGTTAGCGTTTGGAGCTGTTCTCCAGGGCAGTCTTTTTGGCATGGCTGGTGTGTTGCCTGATGGCTACACAACACCCATTATGAGCGGTCAGGGTCTGGCTGGAACCTTTGCTGCACTTGCTATGATCTGCGCCATTGCAAGTAAGACTGAATAAAAACAAACAGTGCAAATAAAATCCAACAATACACAATTTTCTCCCATGTCCCCTCACATGACGTTTTCTTACACAGGTGGATCTGATTTAATGGACTGCGCTTTTGGCTACTTCATCACAGCCTGTGTTGTTATCAGCCTTGCCATTGTGTCCTACATAATCCTTCCAAATCTGGTGTGCATAAAAATCCGTAATCTGGATTTTTTTTTTTTAAATCATGGCCAGAAAAATCGTCACGCATCTTCCTCCTTTCTGCAGGATTTTTACCGACATTACCAGGAGAAAAAACAGAAGAATCCAGCATTACAAGAGGAGAAAACAATTCATCTGATAAAAAATGGTAGGAATCGTTTTGCATCTGATTCGATTCAGTTCAGAATCATTTCTAAAGTATCTAAATGATTCTGAACTGAATCGAATCAAATGCAAAACGATTCAACTGATAAAAAATGGTAGGAATCGTTTTGCATCTGATTCGATTCAGTTCAAATCATTTGTATACTTTAGAAATGAATCTGATTCATGATCAGAATCTAATTACGGAATATTTTAATCTGCTTTAGAAGACAGCGGTGGAGGGATGAGCACGGGTGAGGAGGTTCAGAGAAATCCATCAATTCTGAGCATTTTTAAGAAGGTAAAGCTCTCTATAGATTTTATTAGTATTAGTAATTATTAGGGGGTCATGGTGGCTTAGTGGTTAGCACGTTCGCCTCACACCTCCAGGGTTGGGAGTTCGATTCCCGCCTCCGCCTTGTGTGTGTGAAGTTTGCATGTTCTCCCCGTGCCTCGGGGGTTTCCTCCGGGTACTCCGGTTTCCTCCCCCGGTCCAAAGACATGCATGGTAGGTTGATTGGCATCTCTGGAAAATTGTCCGTAGTGTGTGATTGCGTGAGTGAATGAGAGTGTGTGTGTGTGCCCTGTGATGGGTTGGCACTCCGTCCAGGGTGTATCCTGCCTTGATGCCCGATGACGCCTGAGATAGGCACAGGCTCCCCGTGACCCGAGGTAGTTCGGATAAGCGGTAGAAAATGAGTGAGAGAGTATTTATTAGTAGTTTTATTAGTAGGGGGATCAGGATATAGGTTTTATACCTGAAAATAAATTTAATCCTGGGTTTTCTGAGTTTGGTGTTTCTCAGTAAGAAAAATGAATGAAGATTAGAGTCCATCGAGTTATAAACACTTTAAAGACTTGCTGTAAAAGGAAAATAATCAGTGACAGGTTGGTGAAGCATGATGCAATGATGAAGCATTGAAACTAGTCCTGTCAGGAATTCATTATTATCCTGTAACAGCATGTCTTACAGTGCTTTATACTTTTATATATTTTTATTCCTTAATTAATAAGTGACACATCACACTTTTTTTAGGATCTATTTTATAGTTATTTACAATCTTATGAAACATCCCAGTTATCTCTTACGTTTTAGCAGCTATATATAAATGTATATATATGGTTATTCTGTCAGCAGGATCTCTTTCTTTTTTCTCTTGAACCTAACTGATAATCAGATCTTGTCTTGTTGTTAAGAAATCTCAAAGCACCAAATTCCTCTGTCTTTACTGAGCGTTACATAAACACTGGCATTGGAGGCTCCTTCCATAAATGTTAATCATCTCCTTACAGTAAAATTCACTATAGCACTATAGATACATGACTTACTGTACTGTATATAACAAGAACTTCATTTACAGCAGCTGACTTTTCCGAAACAGTATAGAAAAATAATTAAAACCCTGAACGAGCTAGCGAATCGGTTAGCTAGCAAATCCGTTAGCTAGCGAATCGGTTAGCTAGCGAATCGGTTAGCTAGCGAATCCGTTAGCTAGCGAATCGGTTAGCTAGCGAATCCGTTAGCTAGCACACGATGGTACTTCCGGGTTCCTTTTCCTACACCTGATGAACTTTCATAATTTCATTTTTTTTTTTAAAAGTCAAAAGTTATATTCATGTAAAATATATCTTTGAGAAGATGAATATGAAGCTACCGCTATTGGAGTAAACTGTTTCGAACTAGAGAGTGGAATTGCGGACCACTAATTAATTTAGCGTTTTATTACGAGGACTTGGGTTGAGTGTGAGAATGTATCTGTGTGAGTGTGTGTGAGAGACAGATTTTTCTCCCTTGTGTGAGCTCTCTCTGTTTTGCTCTGTAGATCTGGGTGATGGCTCTGTCTGTGTGCTTTGCCTTCACTGTCACCATCTGTGCTTTTCCCGCCGTGGCCATAGATGTCAAATCCACCATTGCTAATGGAGGGCTTTGGGGTAAGATAAAGTGTGTGTGTAAATCTTTTTAAAAATTAACCTCGATAGTCAGTTACGTTAAAGTAATGCACACACACTTAAGCACTTAGATGCTCTCCCACGTGCTCTCGTGCACATACTTGCACTAGCACACACACACACACACACACACACACACACACACACACACACACACAGTGTATCTCCTCAGTAACTTCCTCAAGGTTTCATTATTACTCAACTTTCAATATTCACCACACACTCACACACACACACACACACATACCAGACAGCACATACTGCCAGCACATACTGCATAAAGGTATAGACATTATATATATATATATATATATATATATATACACACACACACACACACACACACACAAACACACACACACATATATATAAAGAGTATAAACCTTAACATAAGGGATCTGATAAAATAGTTGAAGTAGTAAACAGCTGAGGCATGTGAACAGTGTATTACAAATTTAATTACAATAATAAAAATTAAGTTTAAATAATAAACATATTGCATATTCAGTGTCTTCTGTACAGATTTGTAGCTGGGAATTAATAAATATGAGGTAGGAGTCTATGAAATGTGAAGACGTGAAGTGTGTGTAGTGCAAATAGTCCTGGACATTCAGTGATGGAGTTTTTTTGTGCACCACTAAAGAGCCAGCAGTAAATCACACGTATACATTAATGTGAGCCTTCTCATATTTTTATGTTATCACTTGTTTACATGTTATGTAGACTTTCGTTTCGTTCACAAACACTGTCTCCATTTTCAGTTTGTAGAGTAACAGTCTGAAGGAAAGATGGAACTGTGTTTTTGGACACGGGAAAGTCTCCAGAACAATACAACGGAATGTAAAAGCCGTATTATTATAAACTGCATTTAATTATTAGTTATGGTTCTCTCATCAGAGAAATATTTCATTCCTGTGTCTGGTTTCCTGCTCTTTAACCTTTGTGACTGGTTGGGACGGAGCCTGACTGCTGTGTGTTCATGGGTAAAACACAGACACACACACACACACACACACACAATTATTCATTCATTCATTCATTCATTTTCTACTGCTTATCCGAACTACCTCGGGTCACGGGGAGCCTGTGCCTATCTCAGGCGTCATCGGGCATCAAGGCAGGATACATGCTGGACGGAGTGCCAACCCATCGCAGGGCACACACACACACACTCATTCACTCACACAATCACACACTACAGACAATTTTCCAGAGATGCCAATCAACCTACCATGCATGTCTTTGGACCAGGGGAGGAAACCGGAGTACCCGGAGGAAACCCCCGAGGCACGTGGAGAAAATGCAAACTCCACACACACAAGGCGGAGGCGGGAATCGAACCCCCAACCTTGAGGTGTGAGGCAAACGTGCTAACCACTAAGCCACCGTGCCCCCATAATCGGTTTAGTAACTTCATATTCTCAAATGCTCAGTGGTTAAGGTGTTGGGGTACTGATCATAAGGTTGTGAGATTGAATCCCAGGTCCTTAACCCACAGTCGCTCAGCTGTATACAGTACATTTACATACAGTATATTTGTCGCTCTGGATAAGGGCGTCTGAAAAATGTCGTTGTGATGACAGGAACTAACAGAATCAACAAATGTAACTATAAAAGGAAAAAAAAAAAAACAATAGTAGAATAAAACACTACCGAGATGCAGTTTCTGGAAAAGAATCCACATCATGATAGCATCAGTAACTCTGAGCGCTGCTTTTCGCCAGGCTGCATCACACCAACGCACTTCACTGATTGTTTACCTTTAACAGCAAACCTCTGAGGGTTTTCTTTTCTTCCTTATACCATGCAAACATCTCACACAAATGGCTCTACCCGTGACCCGAGGTAGTTCTGATAAGCGGTAGAAAATGAATGAATGAATAAACCGATTATTTAAGGCGTGTTCTCTCTTCTTTCAGCCAGGGAAGGACAGCAAACTGTTGCCAGCGCTTCTGTTAGCGCGTCTGATGTTTGTGCCTCTCTTCATGCTGTGTAACGTCCAGCCTCGCTCCGCCATGCCCGTCTACTTTTCCCATGACGCCTGGTTCACCGTCTTCATCATGCTCTTCGCGCTCTCCAGTGGCTACTTAGCCAGCCTTTGCATGTGCTTTTACTCCACGTGAGTCCAAATCTCACCGCTTTCACACTGGCAAAAGTTTGTGCACCCCTGACCACCATATCGTCACTGTCGGGCGGAATCCTCGTATCTCCAAAACCATTAATTTTCAGGAAATTAAAAAAACGCCGTATTTTTTTGAGTCATTAAACATTGTATCGTTAAAGTTGTTATTATACCTTATATTGCTATCATATACTGTTGTGTACCATTAACACAACATTTTCCCAAAGTCACATTTTATCGGAGATACAAGCTTTATGACTTGGGAGCAGGGAGATACGAGATTATGCTGTCACGAAGCTCTTCCGTGGAGTGAAGAAGAGGTGGAGTTACGAGGTTTCTCAGACAGTTGAAGTGTCTAATGGAGTTATGAGATTTGCGCTCAAGCTATTTTCAAGACTTTAGATTGGTTAATAACTTGTAAAAATAACAGACCAACGTGGGGACTGACCAATAGCATCGATATGTGAAAAAATATGAAATTGACCAAATTTGGACATACGAGGTTTCCGCCCGACAGCGACGTATAATACATACAGTATGTGAATGGTGTGGTTCTTTCCCCCAAACTGTTAGAGGTACACAGTTGTATAGAATGTTCACTGGACCCGAGAGGTTTGAACCTGTTCCAGCATGACCTATGATGTGGAGGTGAAGAACTCGAGTGTCCTGCACAGAGCCCTGACTCGGACTCAGCTCACTGAACACTTTTAGGACGAACTGGAACACCGACTAATCCCCAGACCTCCTCTCTTGACCTTACATAATCTAGTGGAAAGTTTTCTCAGAACGGCTGAGGCTGTAATATTAGACATACAATTTGGAGAAATCTGAATATATATTCTAAATTACGATACCTTTTATCACTTCTGTGTCTTCAGGTTAGTGGACACACACGAGGCAGAGACAGCCGGCGCCATCATGACCTTCTTCATGACTCTCGGTCTCGCCTTGGGCGCATCCTTCTCCTTCCTGTTCCGTGGGGTCATTTGAGGTCAATGTTCCATCTCACCGGATGTTTAAAAGACCTCGAGTCATTTAGTGAAGAATTTTTCTTTTTGTTTAATAGAACTTTCAGATGGGGTTTCCTCCGGGTACTCCGGTTTCCTCCCCTGGTCCAAAGACATGCATGATAGGTTGATTGGCATCTCTGGAAAATTGTCCGTATTGTGTGAGTGAATGAGAGTGTGTGTGTGCGCCCTGCGATGGGTTGGCACTCCGTCCAGGGTGTATCCTGCTTTGATGCCCGATGACGCCTGAGATAGGCACAGGCTCCCCGTGACCCGAGGTAGTTCAGATAAGCGGTAGAAGATGAGTGAGAGAGAACTTTCAGATCAGTTTAAAGCCGATCCAGGATGAAGCACGTGAACCCGAACGTCTTGAACCCCTGTGACGCCGTCCCACATGATGGGATGAATGTTTGTAAAATAATAGTATTACAATAGTATTAGTATTAGTATTATAGTATTACATTCTTTTTACTAAACACTACCTCTTTTTTTTTAAACAATGATATACTGTATATTAACATATTAACAGTTTATATCATACATAATTTGCTAAATGTAAACATTTACATAATATAGCCTGAACGTATTGTTATTTATTAACTTACTACAATTGAATGATAACAGCTTGAAATATTTAACTGAATTTTAGGACGTGTTCATATTCGATGCATCCTTTTTTTTTTTTTTGGAGACACAGCACAGACTCTGCCCTGCGATGGGTTGGCACTCCGTCCAGGGTGTATCCTGCCTTGATGCCCAATGACGCCTGAGATAGGCACAGGCTCCACGTGACCCGAGGTAGTTCGGATAAGCGGTAGAAAATGAGTGAGTGAGTGAGAGAGCACAGACTCTGATCGGTTTTAGATCAAATCGGTCGTACAGTATTGTAGTCAAAACAAACGCAGGCTTCAATACAAGACATCCGACCTGGAGTATA
Organism: Tachysurus vachellii; assembly: GCF_030014155.1. Lineage (NCBI taxonomy): Eukaryota > Metazoa > Chordata > Actinopteri > Siluriformes > Bagridae > Tachysurus > Tachysurus vachellii. The sequence goes on from NC_083460.1 coordinate 39,426,447, forward strand.
TTAAACTGGCTTCAGTTTAAATAGGGAGGAATCTTGAATATAATGGATTCAAGATATTGAACATTTTCTTTCTTTAGCAGATCAGGTGGTCACGGGTTCGAGCCTCAGGACCGCCGAGATGCAGCATGACGGAACAAAAACATTGTTTTATTTTTTTTTCCTCCATTTGTTCATAAATTCATCTTCGGACCATTATTCTTTAGTTAGCACATCTGACTTCGAGGATGACACTGACGCCCCTCCCCCTCCCCCTCCCCCTCCCCGCTCCATTTGTGTTGCTATAAAAAGCAGGACTTTTTTTTTTCCCTAAATAAAACATTTTAACATCCTGATTCATTTTCATTAAAATGCTGTTACGGTCAAGCGTTCCAGTCTGGGGTTGTTTTGAGCCACACCTGTATGACTTAACAGGAAAAATAAGTTGGGAGTCAAATAAGCGCTGCTACAGGAAGTTAGTGTTGTGTTCGAAAAAAAAAATGTTTTTTAAATAATAAATATAAAATCAGCTCAGAAAACTAAACTTTCCAGACTAGAAAATCATGCACATTTGACTAAGATGAAATATAAAACCCCCTTGTTTTAATGCAGTCCAGTGATCGGTATCATCACTGCTGAGAAGCTACGTAACGGATCGGAGTTTGAGACGTTCTGCCTGTTCTTTAGCAGGAAAGTCCGTTACCGGAAATGATCAAATTGCGTAGAATTAAATTGCATTAGAGTTACACAATTCCCATCCTGCTCATTAGGCATAAACATAAATTATTAAATTTTTTTCATTCAGTTTTTTTTTTTAATGGCAATGTTAACCTGCTATGTGAAAATGATTAGCCATTATCTGAAAAGTGAATAGAAAAAAATTAAGGAATAAATAATATCAGGTAGGGGGGCACGGTGGCTTAGCGGTTAGCACGTTCGCCTCACACCTCCAGGGTTGGGGGTTCGAATCCTGCCTCCGCCTTGTGTGTGTGGAGTTTGCATGTTCTCCCCGTGCCTCGGGGGTTTCCTCCGGGTACTCCGGTTTCCTCCCCCGGTCCAAAGACATGCATGGTAGGTTGATTGGCATCTCTGGAAAAATTGGCCCTAGTGTGTGATTGCGTGAGTGAATGAGAGTGTGTGTGTGTGCCCTGTGATGGGTTGGCACTCCGTCCAGGGTGTATCCTGCCTTGATGCCCGATGACGCCTGAGATAGGCACAGGCTCCCCGTGACCCGAGGTAGTTCGGATAAGCGGTAGAAGATGAATGAATGAATGAATAAATAATATCAGGTAAAGCGTTCTAAGAACTCTTGTGGCACATGTGGTTTTCTGTACACAGATGTTTCACATTTACGAACACAGAGGAGGAGGAGAAGGAACGATTGCTTATAGCTGCGATGATGTAAAGTATATGGAGTAATAATACATTACAAAGTCTTGTATACTAGGAATAGTAAAAAGACTTTACAATGTACTTTTCTAGAAAAATTTGTATACGTCCTTCTGCTACATTCTTACGTAATCAACACCTTCTGACCAATCACGTTCAAGAATACATCAAGATCACTTTATGACCCAAACGTTGTTTAAAGTGAACCAGAATGTGAAGCTGCAGGTGATTGTATTTACAATACAAGTGGGATTAAAAAAAAGGGGACTGGCTCGTCTTTTTGGTCGTCTGTATCGTTTCTCTTGCCTCAGAAACTGTTATTTACACTACAAATACAAGTGACTTTTAATCTCATTTGATAAAACTGAGCAATTAAGGGTTAAGGGCCTTGCTTAGGGGCCCAGCAGTGGCAGCTTGGTGGACCTGATTCCGATTGACAGCTTAACTACATTTTTAAGACCTCATACACCAACTACGTGTTGATTTTCACCGTAGTTTGTCCCGTACACTTTTGCTGTAACTTCTTTACCTTTCACCACAGTGTTTTTCAGCACAAAATAAAAGAAAATCTTTGACATCGACATCATTGCACTAATGCACTGATCACCGCAGTCTCCTCCCAAGACCACACAAATGCATGACTAGACATTGTTCTCATCAAAATGTTCTGTTTTTAACTCTCCTGAAGGAGATTCTGACTAATCCCCCCCCCCCCCCGCCAGAGTCAGTTCTATTTGTACCAGATTACATCATCTTTTAGAAGAACAAACGCAGTAAATGGTGCTACACTGCCCCCTGCTGATTAGATGAAAAATTGAAGAGGAAAAAAAAAGGGACAGAAGTGAAACTACACTCTCACAATGAATAGCAAGTTTTATTGATCAACAAACTAAATATGTGACATATGCTTCACCAGGGAGACGACAATCAGACCAGAAAGTGTAAAAAATAAATATTACCCATTCAAACAAACCCTACAGCTCCAAATGAAACTAGTGGCTGGTTTAATTAGGTTAATACATCAGTGGTAGGAACTAAACGACGGAGCAAACGTTCTCCTTTTATACAGAATCTATGAGTAGGTCTTACCATTTAATCAAGACGTGTACAAACTGTACATATGTGCATTGGAACACCACCAGGAGGACATAACCAAAGTGTGTACACACACACACACACACACACACACACACACACACACACACACACACACATTCCTTCATTCACATTCATTAACTAAAACAGTGACAATATTTTTCTGCTCAAATGATTATTATTAAAGACAACTTAAACAGTTAGTTATATATAATTTATATAAATAACAAAAAAAAAAAACAACAAAAAAAAAAGTGGTGACATTAAAAAGCAAGAGCACAGCAAGTTACCGACATCCCCTTTAATACACAACTGGTATCAAATACTTTAACTGTGTCAGAGATTTTCTTCAAATGTTTACAAAAATACCCTCAGGCCCTTTTTTCATTTCTTTCTTTCTTTTTTTTTTTTTTTTTTTTTTTTTTTTTAGAAACCCTCCATCACGACCTCATTACCCTCGAGTTCGAAGCGGAGGTGAAACTCCATCAGACCTTCACACGAGTTCAACTTTAAGTGCATTACAAAGAACAGTCCTGTACAAACACGCTGCATCGTTTCCCGAACACGTACAAAGATAGACACAAGTTTGCTTCAGTATCTCCAGCACGTAGCTACAGCATCCAAACAAATGGAGGAGGAGAAGAAGAAGGAGAAGAAGGAGAAGAAGAAGAAGGAGGAGGAGATGAAGAAGAAGGAGGAGGAGGAGGAGGAGATGAAGGAGGAGGAGGAGGAGATGAAGAAGAAGGAGGAGGAGATGATCTACAATCGATAAAATATTTAAACAAAGCTCGGGTGATGTGTATAGCTACAGCTTTCATAGGTTACCTTTGTGTCTACCAGTGAAAAGCCTGGAAACGACAGGGGTGCGCAAAATATTAAGCAGCATACCAAAAAAAAAAAAAAAAAAAGACAGATATAAACATTGTGTATTAAATAAAGAACACCTGAGACCGTTCAAAAGTTCCTCAAGTCACTGCGCTGAGACTTTTATTTGCTGTATCCAGATCTGCTTGCTGTATTGCGTTGCGTGTTCCTGAAATAAAATAAATCATCACCGTAGATTTGAAAAGATGGAGATTCTGTACCGTAATGTACTAAAGGAAAAGAAAATCAGTGCAAAACCAGCGGCTAAGTTTGAACCGAAGCCCCGAAGCAGCGGGGGAAAAAAAATTGAAGTGCTATGTTGTTATTTTGTCTTTACACCTCAGTGTTTATGTCAATTTTATTTTAATTCAAGATGCCATTTTATTTTAAATTAAAAATAAACACCGCAAGTCTTTTTTTTTTCCGTCTTAGCATCTTTTAGATTTTTTTTAAATGGTTATTTTCTTGTTATTTAACTGATTTAGTTCGATTTTCACTTCAATACATTTCAAGATGTCATTATTTTAATTATCATTATTTATATTATTTATTATTTAGATTTTAATTTGAATTATTTTATTCTGATCTCATTATTTCTACTTATTTGCATTTAATAACATCATTAATTCTTATTACTTCAAGCCATCACCGTTACATCACTATAAAATCACATTTATTTCATGGTACGTTACTTCAGCGTTATTTCTTTATTTTTACTCGATTTATTTTGAATTGAAATTTTAAGTTAAGTTCCTTAAATATAAATAATAAGATATTAACACAATCAAATATTATAATAATCATCTGGGAATAGCAAAACATTTTTTTTAGCTGAATATCTCATGATTTTGATGTTCTCATTAACTTAATATTGAACAAATGGATTTATTTATTTAATTAATCTTTTTGTTCCATATTTTGTTCCTCAGATAGTAAGCAAGCCAGACATTGATCACTATGATCACTATTGATCACTATGAGCATAAAAATTGAACCGAATCTAAATAATATTGTAATAATAAAATAATTACCAAACATTTTTAGGATGACTTTAATTAACAAAATATTGTTGATATAAAAGGCAAAATAATGACATAGCACTACAATTTAATTTTTTTTTTTTTTTTTTTTTTTTTTGGAAAAGTATTTTTTTTTTTGTTTGGGACAGCTTTTATTTTGGTTCAGAAATTTCAAATATTTAGGAATTCAAACCCCCCATAATGCACTTAACAACTCCATCTTTGACTTATTAGATGACTGCTGGATCTCAAAGCCTCGGTGTGCATCTTCTGGTGCAAAAGATGCGTTTCATTCTGTTTTTTTTTCTTTTAAAGGAAATTTTTCATGCAAAACCCGCATTTGTGAAAAAAACGTCATCGGTTTCTTCATTTTCTTTTAAACGATACCATCATCATCATCATCATCATCATCATCATCATCCGAGTGCACGGGAGTCAAAAGATGGGCAACGATCCACCGTCTCAATTTCATCTAAAATAAATTCAGAAAATTTAAGAAGGAATTGGGTTGATGATGTAAACAAGTGGGTTATTTCTGTGAAATCCAGTTTCTTTGCATTTCTGAAAGAAAGACACTGGGATTCTTCACAAACATCGCACTTCACAACCATTTCAGATTTGATACGTGAGCTAATGTTAAAACACGACTCTGAAGTAAAAGTTGAATAACGAATAAATAAATCTTCTGGTTCATTTTGGAACTTCCGATGTTCAACTCTGTACCAAAAATCCGAACAGCTCAACGTGATCGAGTGTGTGGTTTTGTTTTGTTGTTTTTTTTAAGACTATTCAAACACATTTATTAAGGTAGTTAAGGTGAAAATTAAAAACAAAAAACAAAACAAACCAAAAAAAAAAAAAAACACCTCTAGATGTTATTGTAGCCCCTTGTGGCCCCTACTGTAGGAACGTTCACATATTTTGGCTTCAATTCCAAAAATGTGAGATCACAAACATGCTAATCTTGTGAAAGATTTTAAAAAAAAAAAAAAAAAAAAAAAAAAACACATTGTGAGCTCAGCATTATAAACTGACTCCAAACTTCCAGAAAAACGTTCTAAATTTTTCTAAGCGATTCATCATCCAGGATGAAAGCAGCCCGACGGGCAGCCGCGGACGATCGTTATCCGTCTTCTATCCGTCTATTAACAGAAGAGATCACTTCGGTAGACTCTGTACATTAAGGTGAAAACATGGTTTAGTAAAACATTCTGAAACGTTAGAAGGTTGATCACGTAGCTTAACGGCAGGTAAGAACGGCAGGTAAGGTTAGTGTAACCGGGGCTGAAGAACGCCTAGCATCCCAGCTAGCATGACGTCATCAGGTTAGCCCACTAGCAAGCTCTCCCAGAAGAAGCGACCAGCTGTGGTGTGACGGGAACAGACATTGGAATAATAATCAATTCCGAGGTTTTTAACTGGAAACAACCTGTTGTTGAATCATTTCCTAAAAAAAGTGTTGTTTTTTTGTTTTTTTATTTACTTCTCAATATTATTGGTTCGTTCAATCAGACGCCATTAGATAAGAACTCAAAATGTTACAGCCCTGGTGAGAGATTTGATGGCATCTTCCCCACAAGATAGAACCTTAAACGCTAATAGAATTTCTTATTCTTAGATCTTTTCGACTGTTTTAGTTTTCAGGTGAGGAGACCGAAACCGTGACTCTTCTCTACTGCACGTGTGCTAGGGATGATATTAAACCAGGTTTTCTTAGGTTAAAAAAAAAAAGACAGCTGGAGCAAGCAATCCTAACTTCTGAATACACAACTAATTCTATAAACTAGCGGTAATTTTAATGTTGAGCTTCGTGACGACGAGATCAAATCCTAGAGAGTGTCGAGTTACTGCAGTAAAAATTCCACAGACTTTTTTTTTTTTTTCCTCTTTCAGAAATGGATTTTCCGAGTGTTTTTTCAAGACTTGCGGTTGCGTTTGGAAATCCTTCGTGAATGTCGATAACTTACGAATTGCTGTAGTAGATCTGTGGCTATTTTTATTTTGGCTGGATTTCCATTTGGCTTTTTTTTTCTCCTCAGGGAGAATTTGAACTGAATAAATAAAAAGCAAAAAAAAAAAAAAAAAAATCCTTTGATGGAGGAAACACATTTTTAGATCACACACAATTTACTGATTTTTGTACGACCGGTTTTGGTGCAACACAAATTGCGAGTGTCTACTTGCGTGTGGTCCAAAACAGACATCAGGAATAATGTGTGTATGTGGTGTGAGTGAATATATGCTCAGCATTTGCAGTTTGTGCTTGATGTATTTGGCAGGAGGAGCTGTGAACGTCGAAGCGACAAACTCCTCAGGAACCTACACACTTAGCTCTGCGCATGAAGGAGATGACACACAGCTTGCACAAACATGTGGAAAGCGTAAGCATGGATCTCTGGTCCACCTTCAGTCCCCAGCACATGCCATCTTTCACGCCTCTCTCTCCCCCCCTCTCTCTCGCTCTCTCCATGGGTGCTGGTATTAGTGGCGGACCTCGTTGGCGATGAGGCTGTCTTCCCCAGATTGGAAGTCGGCCTCGTTCAGGCTGTTGCCTCCGTTGATCATCTCCTCGTCCTGCGAGGATCCCTGGCCGTCGTCCTCACCGCTGCCTCCTCCCGGCTCATCGGAGTTTGGATCCTGCAGGACCTGCGCGATGTACATCTGCTGCTGCAGGACAGGAAGTGAAGAAAATGACTGAGTGAATCCTATGTTCTATATAAAAGCTTGAATTTCATAAAAAAAAAAAAAATAAAAAAATAAAATAAAATAAATAAATAAATAATATATATAATATATATATAATATATATAATATATATATATATATATATAAATATATATATGAGAGAGAGAGAGAGAGAGAGAGAGAGAGATAGATATCTCTATCTATCTATACGCGCGCACACAATTTTTTTAAATTATTTTTCTTATATTTTCTTATAATTATTACAGCAGTAGAACTAATTATTATGTATATTTAATATCAGCAGCTTTGTCTTATGCTTTGTTTGATACAAAGGTTTAAATAAGGGACTTGCCGGAGATTTGTTGGTGGGTGACGAGCGTGCCGGACGTCCGTTCTCCATACTGTCCACCTCGCTCTCCTTAGTGTCAATCTGAGAGTGAGAAAGACAAAGAAAGGAAAGAGATCATGGGGATGAGTAGGTGCACTCTATCAGAGCTAGCCGCTCTACTCTAGGGCCAGCAAGGGCGTACCTTTAACGGTGTAACTCGTACCTTGTAGTTGTGAGCGCTGAGATACTTGAAGTGGCCGAAGCAGACGTGTGAGAGACAAACCACGATGGTGATGATGAGCACCACGAAGGTGAACATGGATGTTGGAGTCACAAAACCTGTCCAGGGAGAAATATTGGGTACTGGCCTATGTACACACACATACACACGCTTGCGCATGCACACACACTCTAGCACACACACCGCTCCTCACCTGTGCGTACAGTAGAGAAGAACAGCAGCCAGAAGAGACAGAGGATGGGCGCGGCCACCACCTGATTGACGGCTCCGGAGTGGATCTTCTTGTCGAGTTTAGAGGGCAGGTAAGCGTAATACATATTGTAACGATCCACTAAATGCTTTAACAACATGTACATCAGGCCTGGAGTCAAACACACAACACACACAAACACAACGAATAACTGACCATGACACATGTACTAACATCAACATGTATTAATATGAATGCGTTTGGTACTGATGCGGAGATGTTACTGTTTCTATAGTAACAACACAGGAATTATACAGGAGTCATTTTTTAGAAAGGAATCTTTTCGACGCGGTGAAGTTAAAAGACGCTTATTCAGCATGTTTTGAAAGGATTCTCCAGTGCGTGCACACACACACACACACCAGACAGTTTTGAGATGCCAATCAGCCTACAAATGCTTGTCTTTGGACTGAGGGAGAAAACCGAAGAACCTGGAGAAAGCACCGGAAGCACAAGGAGAACATGCAGACAAGAAATCAAGCTTCTTGGCTTTTATATTAGAGGTTTGCACTTGCAAAACTGCAGTTTATAATACAGCAAACCTCGTGATTTGCAGCCTGAAGGTGGCTTCATATGCTGGTGTGAGATCTGCTCAACACTGGCGTCATCACTGCTGCACTGAAACATGTGAGCACAACCTGCTGCACCCTGTTTTAATGCAGAGCCAATCCTCAACAACCTGATGAGTCATACTGCTAACAGGAGGGGTGTGTGTGTGTGTGTGTGTGTGTGTGTGTGTGTGTGTGTGTGTGTGTGTGTGTGTGTGTAGAGAAATAGTCATACTGTCAAAAGCTTTTCCTTTCCATTACCATCTCCTGATTCCTGTGAATGAATATTCACCACAGGCAGACTATATTTACACACACACACACACACTCCTATATTGACTCTGGGAATATCAGTGCCAATATTTATGCAACAGCGGGGTGTTCTCCAAATATGCGACATATGCCTTTCTTCTTTCTCCCCCCACACAGGCAGGAGGACAGACAAAAAAAAGAACAAGAGAGAGACACACACACAGAGAGAGAGAGAGGGAGAGAGGGAGAGAGAGAAAGAGAGGGAGAGAGAGAGAGAGATAGAGAGAAAGAGAGGGAGAGAGAGGGAGAGAAAGAGAGGGAGAGAGAGAGGGAGGGAGGGAGATGGAGGGAGAGGGAGAGAGAGAGAGAGAGAGAGAGAGAGAGAGAGAGAGAGAGAGGGAGGGAGGGAGGGAGAGAGAGAGAGATAGAGAGATAGAGAGAGAGAGAGAGAGAGCGAGAGAGAGAGAGAGAGAGAGAGAGAGAGAGAGAGAGAGAGAGAGAGAGAGAGGGAGGGAGAGAGATAGAGAGAAAGAGAGGGAGGGAGAGAGAGGGAGGGAGAGAGAGAGAGAGAGGGAGAGAGGGGGGGAGAGAGAGAGAGAGAGAGAGAGAGAGAGAGAGAGAGAGAGAGAGAGAGAGATGCTACTTATGACACATTAAGCAGATCACCAGTAGGAGGCACTCTCCAAACACACAATGATTATTCCACCATTTCAGTGGTAAGATCAGAAAATGAACAGGTGCGATTACTAGTCAGATGAGTCACTCGAGTTTTCTTCATTTGCCAGATTCTCACCAATTCCAGTTGTTTATCTCTTCACTGAATTCATCCTCTTCATTCTCCCCTTTCCTTCCAATATCTTGGCTCTCTTCCCGTACTTCTCCCTCTCCATTCCCTTCTCCTCTCTCACTCTTGTGCTTTCGTTTATCTCAACCCCAGTTTTTTCCCCATTTTAATGGACTGCTTTAATTCCCTCCCTTCATTCAGGTTTTTTTTTTGTGAATGGACTGCAGTGTTTGGGGGCGGAGCAGGACTCACCGAAGGGCACGATGATTGGGCAAGTGATGCTGTACGTCATGACGACGGTGAAGACGCACATCATCCATGCGTATGCTGCACCGAACTGAAACTCATAGGCCTGGTGCTGCAAGGTCATGTTATACACACACACACACACACACACACACACACACCCCCCAAATTAATTTTACTAATTAGTCTCTCCACATTTTTTATTCTTTATGTTTGGAAATATTTTAGTGTAAATAATTGGTTGGGTGACAAATTTTGTAACCCCATGATTACTGAATGGAAAATGCTCCTTAAATATACCAGTGTACACAATACCTGAACTCGAGAGAAAGAGAGACTGAGAGAGAGTGAGAGTGAGAGAGAGAAAAAGGATAGAATGAGAGGGAAGAGTGAGAAAGAGAGAGAGAGCGTGCAAGAGTGAGAGTGAGAGAGGAGGGGAGAGTGAGAGAGAGAGAGAAAGGATAGAATGTGAGGAGAGAGAGAGAGAGAGAGAGAGAGAGAGAGGATAGTATGAGAGGGGAGAGAGAGAGAGAGAGAAAGGATAGAATGAGAGGGGAGAGCGAGAGAGAGAGAGAAAGGATAGAATGTGAGGAGTGAGAGAGAGAGAGAGAGAGAGAGAGAGAGAGAGAGAGAGAGAGAGAAAGAAAAAGGATAGAATGAGAGGGGAGAGCGAGAAAGAGAGAGAGAGCGTGCGAGAGTGAGAGAGAGAGTGAGAGAGGAGGGGAGAGCAAGAGAGAGAGAGAAAGGATAGAATGTGAGGAGAGAGTGTGAGAGAGAGAGAGAGAGAGAGAGAGAGAGAGAGAGAGAGAAAGGATAGAATGAGAGGGGAGAGAGAGAGAGAGAGAGAATGAGAGAAAAAAAAAACTGTAGTTATGCTTCAAAAATGTTTTTGTGTACGTGTGTGTGCGCGCGCACGTGTGTGTGCCCTCTGTGTTATACCCGTTTGACGTTTCGTCTCTCAGCAGCAGATCGAGCCAGGCACAAACGGATCATGTACATCAGAAGACCCGGAATGCGAAGGAGATCCATTGCGTTCCCGATGAACGCAGACGCTATTACATAGTTCACGAAAAAAGCTCCGTTATCAGGGAGGAAGACGCACCTGCAATACAGGAGATGGAAACACTCACGCTCTGATGCACACTGAAGAGATTTTTAATGATCAATTTTAAAGGTTTTTTTATCCTAAACACTTTAAGCATGAATACTATAGGGGAGAAACAGTGGCGTGGGGGTAGATACACTGGCGTAAGGGAAGATACAGTGGCATGGGGGTAGATAGGTACAGTGGAGTGGGGGTAGATACATAGAGTGGCTGTAGATACAGTGGCGTGGGGGGGTAGAAACAGTGTCGTGGGGGTAGAAACAGTGGCGTGGGGGTAGATACAGTGGCGTGGGGGTAGATACAGTGGCGTGGGGGTAGATACAGTGGCGTGGGGGGTAGAAACAGTGGCATGCATAAATTTGCAGACCATTATGACAAAATGCACTAACTCAACACTCAGAGGTGCGCTGGTACAGGAAAATAATCTACAAAAGGATGAAGCAGAAGTTTTTTCCCTCTTTAACCACAGCAGTTTGTAATTTAATAACAAAATCTTTTTAAAAACTATTTATTAGTTACATTTAATGTTGTGAGAATAAAACGTAATGTTACTTAAACTTACATTACAGCAGCTACAAATTTCAACAGTCATGTTACTGTTGAAGCTTCATCTGTCTGTTACAAAAGCACCAACATTGGAGACTCCTTCCGTAAACGTTAATTAAACTGTACACAACTGTAATTAAATTGTGAATTAACCCCTACTATAGAAATGAAAACGCAACACAAAACCTGTTATTAATCAACGATTAACTGGTTAAACACACCATCCGGGCCGATGAGAATCACTTATACATCTCAGAATTGAATGGAATTATATTACATTTCAGAATTAAAATTGTATGGAGTATAGAATTTCCTTAAGTCCAGAAAGGAAGCTATAGTACGACCATTTGTGCTCAACTGTACAGACGATGGAACAAATACGTCTTAATTTTAAAGCATGTCAAAGATTTAAACCTAGTCAACAAATTTAAACCAACAATCCAAACATATGAAAGTTCTAGAAATCATTTCACTTACTCAAACCGGACAGCAGCAACAGCTAGGAACTGCGTGTCAAAAAGCCAGCGGAAAAACACATCCAGACTGTGGAAAGGAAAGCCAAAGTTAATTCTCTGGAATTTTCCTCATTGGTGGAAACCAAACGATGCATTAAATGTGAACATGTTATTAATTTTAACAAGTCATTCGATGAAATATTCTCAGGTCTTACAGATGTATATTATTACTGATATTATTAATATTAGCTCGGTCTGATTTACTGTAGTAACCATAAAGCAAGTTAATTCTTCCACCAATGATCAGGATGGGATTTAATTAATGCATTTAAATAGTTATTGCATGAGCTACACTTTCAGTACTCGTTTAATTTGTCATTTAGTTACAGACTGAAGCACATCACAAAATGTGATGTCCAGGATCCGTCGATCATCAGCTCGAGCAGTTTGCATGAAGAAGGAAATTCAAAGATCCCAGTGATGAGCTTTTAATCTTCTGTGGCTGAGCTCTGTTTGTGTTTCTGTATTTCTATCTTCCTCAGAAAGCAAACACTTTACCTGCTGAGGCCCAAAGATGGCAGCAGAAGGACCATGAAGATGAGAAACGTGTAGCATTTGTGCATGGTGGTCCGGTTTTCACCCGACCTACAATAAAACACACAAGGAGAACATTTTAAGGATCTCCTACATTCATATTCTCACAAAACCCTTGTTTAAGTGTGCTGACTTGTTTCAAGTAAAAGGACATGTAAATATAATATTAGATTAAAACTAGATTTGTAAAGTTCGTCACGACAAACTTTGATGTTGGCTTTGACGAGGCAAGTATTTGCAAAGGCCGGTGCTTTTTGGAGGCGAGTGGACATAAGGGTCAGTGTTACTTTTAGAGGCAAGTGGACAGAAAGATAGGGTGACAAAACATTTGGAGGCAAGTGGAGATGAGCATGTGACGTCATCCGAATACTCCTGAGGAAGTTCCCCTCATTGGGCTGAGTGTTTTGATATGTCACATGCCCATGTTGTGCAAAAATTTTTATTTTCATGTGACGTCATCAGAATACATGTGAGGAAGTTCCCGTCATTGTTCTGAGTGTTTTGATATGTCACATGTCCATGTTGTAAAACGTTTTTTGATTTTGCATATTTTGGGGGCGGGGCTGTGGGACAACCGAAAGGCCACTCGGTACACCAATTTAAAAGTTTGTTCAGAGTATCACCCTAAAGGAGCTGGCCGAGTTTGGTGTAGATAGTTCAGAAGCTTGCCGAGTTATAAACCTCCAAATTTTATAATGTGTGTCTATGGGAAAAAGGCCACTTTGAGACCCAGTACCGGAAGTACTGGTACTCGGATTGCTTAGAAAAGTCATAGCAACAAACTTCAGACCAGGGTCTACAACATAACTGAATTTGGTTCATGTGGCTCGAAAGCCCTAGCCCGCATTAAATTTTATAAATTTTTGTCTAAGCTGAAATAGGAAAACAGAATGTTGGCTTCTACAAAGCTACATAATAAAAGGAAGTACAGTAGAAAACTCTATAACTTAGTAGCATTATGTTAAAGCACTGCACTTTACTTCAGTTAATTGTATTTCCTAACAAAGTAATTTTTGCTTTTTCTCATAGCAACATTAAATTTGTTACCGCAAATATAATTGAAGTAAAAACTAAATTTTTGTATTTTTTACAATTTAACTGTAGTAATAAAATTGCTTAATTAATTTGTTTTGTGTTACTTTTAAGTAATTGTTTAACATTAAGTATGTTAAAATACCTTTATTATTTAAAAAAACTGATACTTTATTACTTAAAAAAATTCTGCTTTGTTACTTCAAAAAATTCTGCTTTGTTACTTCATTAGCTAATTGCATCGTACTTTAGATTGTATGGAACTTTCTATTATTTATTCTCTGTTACGTTCAAGTAACCACACTTTGAGTAAATAAAAATTTGACAGTTAATGTACATCCTTACTTGAAATAAATTTAAATGTCTTGCTGTTAATGTAAATTTTCATCGATAATTTGAATTTGTGCTGGTTTTATTTATTTCTTTTGCTAGAATTTTGTCTTTAATGTAACTGTATTTTGTTAAATGAAAAGCACTCTTATTTTGATGTAATTGTCCTTTGAAATATAAAAAAAGATACCCTAAATAAAGTATTTGTTCTTCATTACCCTATTTTGAATTAATTATTCTTTGTTAGTTCAAAGTAATTTGACTTTTTCGAATCAATTTTATTTTGCTACTTTCAAAAATTTCAAATCCAAAAATATTCAAAGCTATTTTTTAGTTCAAAGTAGTTACGTGTTTTCACTACTGCGAGTTTACTTTTTTTTTACTTCAAATTAACTTTACTTTGTTACTTACAAAGTAATTGTCCTGGTTTGTTACTTCAAAGTGAAGTTCAAACATTCTTATAAGAAATGACATAATTGGTAATTAGTTACAAAGCAATTGTTAATTAAAGTAAAGTTAAAGTAAAAGTAATTTTGCTAAGTTGAAAAGTAATTGTAGTTCAAGTATTTGTATTTTTGTTACTTTAAAAAACACATTTTACAACACAAGTTTGATTCTAACACAGCAAAAATAGTTTTTTAGTTAACAAAGTAAGTACAATTCATTACTTCAAAATAATTGTATATTTGTTACTTCAGAAAAAATGTATATTTTACAACATCATCTTGATTGATATGAAGCAAAAACGTTTTTAGGTAACAATCAAAATTATGTTGTAAAACATGAAATGTTTTTTGAAGTAACAAAAATACAATGAATACTTTGAAGTAATGAATTACAATTACCTTGTTACCTAATTAGTTACCTAATTACCTAAAAAGTTTTGCTTTTTTTTTGCTTTAAGTAATTGTAGTACTTTTTTAAATTAAAGCATAACGTTCAAACTTTCTTAAAACAAATGACAAATAATTTATAGTTAGTAACGACATAATTTCGCTATGTTGAATCAAAGTAATATGAATTAATCACTTCAAAGTAAATGTATTTTCGTTATTTCAAAATGGTGTCAAACACTATCTCATGCTTTTCATCAGCAGTGTTGTACTACAGTACCAGCGAGCTTCAATTTGACAATTTTTGTGTAACTTTCTCCAGTACATAAACACTGTACATTATTCCTACACAATGTCTGCATTCAGTCAACACAGTAAAAAACAGATGCTGAAATCTGTACATGCAGCTCTGGAGTCTTGTGCAATCTTGTGACACATACCACTGATGGTGAGGCTGAACTTATGCAACACTGTCGTCACTCTTGTCACTGTGTGTGTGTGTGTGTGTGTGTGTGTGTGTGTGTGTGTGTGTGTGTGTGTGTGTGGTGATTATATAGATTTACATTTTCACTAGCAAAACTAGTAGAAATGAAGGTGAATTTTTCTAATAGTTCTTCTTATATGATTACAATAAAACAAATAAGAAAATGAAGACATGACATTTTACTAAAAATATCTAAAACAAGTTTATTCTATACAGTTGATTCTCTTTCATTATTATTTAGTGTTTGAAATAAGCACATTTAAGCACATTAATAATTTTTTGCTAGTTTAAAGTAATTGCACATTGTTATATTAAAAGCCCTTTATTATTTTAAAATAACTGTACTTTGATTCATAAAATATAACTGTTATTTTGTTACTTCGGAAGTTTTATGAATAAGTCAATAAAAAGTCAATTTTAAACATGAAATTAAGAAAATTTATAAAGGGAGATGAGAAATTTCTAACCAGGTGGAAATTCTTCACAGATTTCAAAGTCATTTCAAACAAGTAAATTTAGACTCTTCTTAATTTTGATACAGATTAAAGAATAATAAAAAAATAGCCCTGGCAGCATTCAGCCCAAATTTGGTCAGATTGTTCCCTCCACCCTTCAAAACCAGTGTGCCGAATTTCACAAGTTTTCACAAGATGGATCTATCGGTTTCCATAGACACCATAGGAAGCAAAGGAGAAGAAGAAGGAGGAGAAGTAGAAAAAGAAACCATCAGTGCTTGGCCATTGTACTGTATTTGTCTACAAACATAACTCTATAATAGGCTTAATATCCTAATATTCATTTTATAATGAGATGAATGAGATACGTTCGTCTCCTACTTTAGATTAAAGATATTGTCTGCATAGTTTTAAATGCAATACCGTATTTTACCCTAGAAATGGGCAACTTAACTAATAAAAATGTTTTTTTCCACAATACAGCAAAACAGCCAAAGAAAACAGATCTGAAACAAATATCAGACATTCGGCAATAACAACTTAAACTACAATAACCTCAAATATTTCAAACCATCATCTAATGATTAATTGTAATTATAGATTCTTTTAAAGGCAGCAGTCACTGATGCACAAACCTACAAAACAGCCTCTCTATGATGGTAATTCACAATCAAGATGATTTTTAAAAACAGTGACACTAGGCTTATTTAGCATACATGGTGACTAGCATATCAGAATTCATACATCATATAAATTTTTATTATTTTTTTTTTTTTACAGACATGCCATTAACACCTCTCCTTTAATCGCTAGCTATTCATTGAATGTAAGGAGTCTGCATACCGAGTCCAGTGGGCCTCGAAGAAACCCGAGTAGTAGACGATCGTGGGCAGGAGAGCAGAGAAAGCCCACAGAAGGAGAGTGGGGAAAAACTGGGTGATGATGGGATTCTGAATGAAAGAAATAAAGAAGAGTGATAGTTAAGAGTTGAACCCCTACTGAAAATGAGTCACCGTTTCAAATTCCGAGGCATCCGCTTCCACCTCCAACTCTACTGTTCTACTGATTTCCTGCCAACCGCTGTCTTATGTAAGGCGAGCTAAGAATACACCAAATATATATTTATATATATAGAAAGGAAAAACATATTTAGCAAGCTCCTGTCATCATTCTAGCCTCAACGCTTAGACTCTGCCTACACTCGCTATACAGGATGGTTGAGCAACGCAGTCAGTTCCATTCAGTTTCATCAAAGCCCAAATTAAAGAAAGGTCATTGGGACAACCTGCTGGGCATCCACTCTGAAAATCATAGTTAAGTCAAGTTGATGGGTGCGCAATTCCCATCCCAGCTGGTGTTTGACCAAACTCTGCCACTTTAAGCACTATCTATCTATCTAGAAACCACACATTTGTCACAATGCCGCCGATCCCTAAAAACCTGAACGACAGAAGTCACCAAACTGCAATTATTTAATGATATTATATTCAATTACATAATTGTACATTATATCTTGAACTTATCCTGATTCTCTTTTAATATTTTCCTTTAATAGTCTTAATAAATGATTTTCTACTCATTTCAAGCTTATTATTATTGACTTGTTGGTAGAAAACATTTCTCATATTAAGCATGAAAGCATCTAAATAACCACAGATTTGATTCATAATAACCTCATTGCAAGTATTGTTTCATACATTTGTCCTTTCATGTGCTAAGATATGTTTCTGAACTGAAGACAACATTTATTTTATATAGGAGGCGTATATAACACACACACACACATATATATATATATATATATATATATATATATATATATATATATATATATATATATATATACGTATATATATATATATATATATATATATATATATATATATATATATATATATATATATATACGTATATATATATATATATATATATATATATATATATATATATATAT
Source organism: Tachysurus vachellii (assembly GCF_030014155.1). Classification (NCBI taxonomy): domain Eukaryota; kingdom Metazoa; phylum Chordata; class Actinopteri; order Siluriformes; family Bagridae; genus Tachysurus; species Tachysurus vachellii. The sequence continues at coordinate 39,443,912 of NC_083460.1, forward strand.
ATATATATATATATATATATATATATATATACATACACATGTGTGTGTGTATATATATATATATATATATATATATATATATATATATATATATATATACACATACACACACACACACATATATATATATATATAAAATGTATGTGTGTGTGTGTGTGTGTGCGTGCACATAATTGCAGTTTGGTGACTTCTAAATATATACATAAATAAATAAATACATATATAAATATACACATACATATATATCATATATATTCACTCACACACTGTGTATGTCCACACAAACACACCAGACACTCCCATACTGTATACACCCCCCCCGACACAGACACACACACACACACACACACACACACACACACACACACACACACACACACACAGTATATATGCCCACACTGTATATAGTATATCCCCCCACACCCACCCACCAACCCCCGGTTAAGTAGAGGCTTACATTGAGATACTCCACTGGTTTGGTAACATTAAACTTATCCATGGTGGAAATGATGATGGCTGGGGTTGTGAGGAAGAAGAGCAGTAGGAAGAGGATGCAGTTAATGATTAAGCATCGGATCCACCACGAAACGCCTCCCAGAGACAAATGCTCCCTGTAGAATCAGAGAGAAAACACTCAGAAAGCACAGCAGAGGTGGGAGGACTGAAGCGCCACCAGAACAGCCATAATTCTAGTTATGAATATTGTTAATGCTGACATTCTAAAAACCCGTAACCCTTACACACAAACTCATATGCAAGTAAAACAAACCGTATCTAGTGAGTGTTTAAGGGTAAATATCAATCCACAAGAAAATCTTTTATTATTTCATTAAACATTTGGTATGACTAAAACAACAGCTGGGGTCTAAGGGGTCCAAGCACTGCCTCGCACCACCTCCACAACTCACTGCAGTGTATCGAAAGGGTGTGAAGCGGCTGCAGGGCTCACCAGCGCACATTCTGGGGGTCAGGAGCGTAGGTCACACTCCAATTATAGATGTGAAGACTCTCGCTGAACTGGGAGGACCGTGGCTCTTGATGACACATACAGCCCTGACACTGACATGCGTTAAAGTCTTTCAGGATTCTACAAAGGAAACGAATGAAATTTCACGGCAGTGAGATACATTTCTATCATAGACGTCAATAAATCATAAATACGATCGAAAATCAAGCCCTGGGGCATCCGGAGGAGGCTGAAAAAACAACACTGACTCATGGTAGAGTCACTCACATCGCAGTCATGGCCTCATTTTGGAAGGTGACAAAAGCCATGCCCAGGGGTTTGGTGTTGACCTTCTCTTTCTCCTTTCTGTACTCCTCTTTGAGTTTCGCTTCCAGCTTTGTGTAGTAGCTCACGGCTTCCTCCTGTAAGAGACGAATCAAGACGTGTCAAGATGCGTATATGATACTGTAGAGCACGCTGTAGTCTGTTACTGTTATTACGTGTCGTGTGTTTGTTACACAGCTGCTACTACATTATGGTGTGAATGCAGTCTGTTGAAGTGTGTCTGGGTGTGCACGTTGTGTGTGTAACACGGCTGTCAGTGGATCTGATGTGTTAGTGCCTGAATGCAGTGTGTCCATTATTAGTGTGTGTGGGTTTTGCAACAGTGTATAGAGTGTATTACAAGGTTGTTAGTGTGTTATAACAGCGTTACTGCACTACCACACTACTAGTATTGTAGCACGAATGCTGTGTGTTACAAAGCCATTAGTGTGTATGCGGCGTGTTACAAAGCCATGAGTGTGTATGCGGCGTGTTACAAGGCCATTAGTGTGTATGCGGCGTGTTACAATGTCATTAGTGTGTATGCGGCGTGTTACAATGTCATTAGTGTGTATGCAGCGTGTTACAAGGCCATTAGTGTGTATGCAGCGTGTTACAATGTCATTAGTGTGTATGCGGCGTGTTACAATGTCATTAGTGTGTATGCGGCGTGTTACAATGTCATTAGTGTGTATGCGGCGTGTTACAATGTCATTAGTGTGTATGCGGCGTGTTACAATGTCATTAGTGTGTATGCGGCGTGTTACAATGTCATTAGTGTGTATGCGGCGTGTTACAATGTCATTAGTGTGTATGCGGCGTGTTACAATGTCATTAGTGTGTATGCGGCGTGTTACAATGTCATTAGTGTGTATGCGGCGTGTTACAATGTCATTAGTGTGTATGCAGCGTGTTACAAGGCCATTAGTGTGTATGCAGCGTGTTACAAGGCCATTAGTGTGTATGCAGCGTGTTACAAGGCCATTAGTGTGTATGCAGCGTGTTACAAGGCCATTAGTGTGTATGCTGCGTATTACAATGTCATTAGTGTGTATGTTGTGTTACAATGTCATTAGTGTGTATGCAGCGTGTTACAAGGCCATTAGTGTGTATGTTGTGTGTTACAATT
>NC_083460.1:39448810-39493810 GCF_030014155.1 Tachysurus vachellii
TCTCATGCTGTAGACGGTGAGGAGCAGATACAGGAAGGCGAAAGACGTGTGCAGCCACAGCAGGTTGTTCCTGCAGACAAAAGAAGAAATGAAAACCATGTAACAAAAAAAATGGCAATGTAAATTTATATTTAAACACCAACTATTCCAAAAAGGATGTCAGATGTTAATGAGTGAGAGAGTGTGTGTGTGTGCGTGAGTGTGAGAGTGAGTGAGTGAGTGAGTGAGTGAGTGAGTGAGTGAGTGAGTGAGTGAGTGAGTGAGTGAGTGAGTGAGTGAGTGAGTGAGTGAGTGAGTGAGTGTGTGAGTGAGTGTGTGAGTGTGTGTGTGTGTGTGTGTGTGTGTGTGTGTGTGTGTGTGTGTGTGTGTGTGTGTGTGTGTGTGTGTGTGTGTGTGTGTACCTCGAATTCAGGTTTGCGATGGTGGTGCGGCCAAAGCTGTAGGCGTTGTTTTCTGATGAAAGACCACAAAGAAAATGTCGTGTTAGGTCACAAGACCAAGCCGAATTCAGGCTTTTTTTTTTTTTTTTTTTTTTAATGAAATTAAATACATTTAAAAAAATTTAATAAAATGGGATTGTGACATAGGATGAGAGATGAAATGGATTAACAGGAGATGAGATGATAAAAATAGAGTTCTGCAGAGGGAAATTCTGACATGGCATGAGGGACCAAAAGGTCTAAAATGAGGACAGAGTAGAAACAGGAAGAAAAGAGAGAGAGAGAGAGAGAGAGAGAGAGAGAGAGAGAGAAAGAAACACACATTTTTGTTTGCTTTAAACAGTTAATCAGCTGAAATGAGGCTCAGAATCAAATCCACTCTCTGACAGTTTCGAGTAAACAACAACAACAAACACCGTACAGTACATTTAATCTCTACAAGTCGAGGGGAACCTGGAGTCTATCCCAGGAGACGCTGGGACACTCAGGAAGGTGGGAGACACCCTGGATGAGGTGCCAATCATCAGAGGGCACAATCACACAATAATCACATTCCGTCACACAATACTGAAAAGTTTAAGATACGAAACGTGTGTTAGGACTGGAAGAGGAAACTGGAGAACCCTGAGGAAACTCCTGCAGCACGGGGAGAACATTGAAACCACACACACACACACACACACAAAACATCCATCCATCCATTTAGCCATCCTTCCATCTATTTATCTAGCCATCCATCCATCCAGCCATCCATCCAGCCATCCATCCATCTAACCATCCATCTAGCCATCCGCCCATCCATCTAGCACACAGGTGACTCTTCAGTCTCCATTTTCTACCCAGATTTATTTCTGTCAAAGCTGATCATTTGTGTTTGATGCTGGCGCTCTTGACATGATCGGGAAAAACCCTCATCTCAGATGCCATTTCTCGAAGGAAATCTGGCAACCTCGGAGGTGTGAAACACACACAGCTGAACAGAATCATAATGATTTGAATAAGGAGCTCAGGAAAACCCACCCGAGTACCGTGAGCACCACCACCCCTCCCCCCACCATATTCTATCATAGCTGTACGCCTGATCTTTTACAAACACATAAGAATAATACTAACAGGAATAGAACCCAAAATAGTAAGGTATCATCTTTCGTCTCTTCGTCTCTCTGTGCTCACCTCTGTCCTACGTCTCTGAAATCTCTCTCTCTCTCTCTCTCTCTCTCTCTCCCTCTCTCTCTATCCTGATGCACCTTCGACCCCGCTCCCAATTACCCCACTCGCCAGCAAGTACAATCCCATTACTGCAGAGGTTAATCTCTGGCACATGATAATCTACAGCTAGCTGCAGTAGAGGACAGGGGAATTAAACGAGGACATGAACGGGACATGTGGGAGTGCTAACGCCAGCTCGTTAGCAGTTAGCGCCTTGCAGCTGAGGCAGCGCGATTACTCCGCTGCCAAAACTCGTTCAGTTGCAGGTATTTTCACTGAAACGGAAGAAGAATCCTGCTAAATATAGTCAACCTTTATCGAGACCCGTCGCCGAGAATTTTCTGGAAAATTTAAGGTTATGCTTTAGGCTCCTATCTGCTCTTAGAGATGATTAAAACAAGACAAATGAACAGTCTATATATAAATACCTTTATATAGAAATATCTTTCACATTAAGCAACACCCCCCAAACCAAACAACCCCCCACCACCACCACCTCCTTTAATTATTTTCAGGTTCAATAATTAATACCATGTATTATTTATATAAATATAACTGAAATCTTTACAAAATACTGCAGGTGAGTACGAACTAAAATAATCACGATGGGGGGAGGGGGGGTCACAGCGACTCAGAAGCTAGGCCTAGCTAGGGCAAGCTAACTCATCAGTTATTCTTCTTATTAATTAAAGAATAGGATTTAATTTTCTGCATTTATTGATTTGTGAGACAAAAACGCAACAGGACGTTCTTGTGTGAGTTAATCTGGGGAAAACTGACACCAATAAATCCTATCAGTCAAATATGTCAGACTGGACATGCGGTTCCGCTCGACTTCACACACCGAGTAACTTCCCAACATGTTGGATTTTATCGCTTTCGGATTCTACAGCCAGATTGACACAGTGGATCTGCTTGTGTTCTTCACCCCATTCTCTCTTTAGGATGTGTGGCTCCTCTTACTGTAGCAATGCTCTACTCACCCAGCAGGTCTCCGGAGAAGTTAACAGGCAGGACGATGCCCACTGACAGCACGCCCACCACCACCAGCAGGCCGATGATGTGCCGCTGGAAGGAGAGGTAGTGCACGGCATCCTCACCACACTTCTCACGGATCTCCTCATCCCTACACACACACACACACACACACACACACACACACACACACACACACACACACGCACAGAGACAGACAGACAAAAAGAGACAGACACAGAGAGACACAGACACCGAGACAGATACAGAGACACACAAAGGGACAGACAGACACGCACATGCACACACACACAGACACAGACACAGAGAGACACAAAGACATACAAAGGGACAGACAGACATGAACATGCACACACACAGACACAGGGACAGACACAGAGAGACACAGACACCGAGACAGATACAGAGACATATAAAGGGACAGACAGACAGACACGCACATGCACACACACAGACACAGGGACAGACACAGAGACACAGACACCGAGACAGATACAAAGACATACAAAGGGACAGAAAGACAGACAGACACGCACATGCACACACAGACACAGGGACAGACATAGAGACAGACAGAAGGACAGAAAAAGAGACAGACACAGAGACAGACAAAGACACGGAGACAGACACGCATGCACACAAAGACACAGAGACAGACAGACACACACGGGCAGACACACACACACAGGCAGACACACACACGGACAGACAGAGTTAAATATGCTCTCTTGTAGTAACCAGTACATTCTCTTCCTGCTGTGTAACTCTATTATCAAATGAAGTCACGCTGAACAAAATTAAACCACCAGTAAACAAACTGCTGAGGTGAGAGCAGTGTTAAAGTCTCATGGCCATTAGTTAACAAACTTTAGTTAACAAATGGTTCACCATGAATGATCTGAATCATTTTGCATTAAAAAATCTATACTGTATTTAATTTACTGTCATTTTACCAAATTACAAAAAAAAGACTAATGAAATGATTTAAAATGCTTTATTTTTTCCCTACAAATAACTAATGCTGACGGCCAAACTTTGATTTTTATCTAGCAAAGTAAATTATTTCTTAACAACTGCGGCTGCGATAATGGCTTTCCGAAATCTATTTTTCTGCTAAAAAACCGCAGAAAGTCAATTAAACCCCGAAAGCTTTTAAAAAAAGAGCTGTGCATTAAAACGCTGCATAATAAAGACAGACGGCTGAAGGAAAAGACGAGCAGCCGTCCTGCTGGCTCGGTCGCTCACAACACACTCCGTGTAATTAAAGAGGCACTTACTTTATTCGAAAGATGGCCGTCAGCCAAGAGCAGAAACCCTGCAGGAAGAGCGGAAACAAAAGTACGTTACAAAAAGTTCACGTGCGCAAACAAACAAACAAACAAACAAACAAACAAAAACAATTCAAACGACGACAGGAAACGTCAGGTTTTTTCTTTTCTTATCAAGAATCATACATTGATGTAAATTAAAGCCTTGTACAGCGTCTAGCTGAGATTATTTATTCATTGTTCATTATTAGTGTACGAGGGTGAGAACGAAGCGTCATAATGAACCCCTGACGCGGCTGCGTGACCTGAAGAGACCGCAGGAACGGGATTAGATGAAGCTGGAACTGCGCCAGTCTCTGGAGAGAAGCGTCACTGTGCTCTCCACAAGAACCTGCACAATCTGTGCCACGATTACTCAGCACTTTCAGCTGGCGGGTAAAAGACCGAATGTGCTTCTTCACTCTTTTTTTTTTTTTCCCCCGTTGAGGAAAGCTCTTTCGCTTCCACCCACGAGATTTTTTCTTTTTCTTGGCTCATCAGCAATGCGAAAAGTGCATCATCATCAGCGACATGGTTTATACACAGTGCTGAAGGAGAAGAAAGGACGACGGGTCCTAGATAAACGAGAGGTTATATAAACTTATATAGAGCATGTGTCGAGTGGGATCAGTCGTCTGTGAAGGAATCAATGGACAGCAGAGGGAGGAAGAGAGAGAGAGAGAGAGAGACAGACAGATGAGTGAGTAAGTGAGAGAGAGAGACAGAGAGAGAGAGAAAGAACAAGTGATTGAACAATTGATTGTCTGTCTGTCTGTCTCTCTCTCTCTTTCTCTCTCTCTCTTACTCAACCATCTCTCAATCTCCTCCTTTTTGTCTGACTTTCCATCAGTCTTTCTTTCTGTCCATCTCTCTCCGCCTCTCTCTCTCTCTCTCTCTCTCTCTCTCTCTCGCGCTCTCTCTCTGTGTCTGTCTGGATGGGAGAGAGAGCGCGAGAGAGAGAGATGGACAGAAAGAGAGACAGACAAAGAGAGAGAGACTAAAAGAGAGAGACAAAAATGAAGAGAGAGAATAAGAGAAATTGACAAAGAAAGATAGACTAAGATGGACAGACAAGAAGAGAGAGAGAAACAGAAACGGAGAGAGATGAATGGAAAGAGAGACAGACAAAAAGGGAGAGATAAGAGAGAGAGTCAGAAACAGACAGATGGAAAGAATGAGGGAGAAAGAGAGAAATAGAAAAAGAGACAGATGGAGAGAGAGAGAGAGAGAGAGAGAGAGAGAGAGAGAGAGAGAGAGAGAGAGAGGTGTGTAAATGAATTAAGATGGCCGCGTCTGATAGAGTGATTTGGATTTGCTGTGTTAATCAGACACGTGCTGTTATCCAATAAACCTGCAGCATACAATAACATCATTAGATATACAGTACAATGACCTGCCACTTTAATAGGAACACCTGTACTCCTGCCTCATTGTCATAGCAACAGGATAGATAAAGTCATACAGATCGAGGTCAAGGGTTTCAATTATCTAAGGTTTCATCGTCACGACCGAACGGCCAGACAGGTTCAAGCGAAGCTGCAATAAACACTTTACGGTGAGGAGAAAAGCATCTCAACATGTCGCCCCCTGTGGCTGATGATCTAGATTTCTGCTCTTGTAGCTCATGACCAGGAGGCTCCAGAGGACACGGGCACTAAAAACAGACACGGTGACTTACAGTCCACTCCGGATACAAGCAGCACGACTGGATTCATTACGCTTTATGTTTACTGTACAATTCAAACTAGATGTTTACAAATCTAACAAATTGTGTCTAACGTTTCAGTGGATGTGATTATTAAACTGCTACAGAATCAATCCGTTATCGTTGATATGAAAAGGTTTGACGTCTCGCTTCACGCCGTCACGGAGAGGATGTAACGTTTCAGGAAAATTAAAGCGTCGATTCAGATTTTCAATCGAATGCCTCGCTCTTTCTCTCCCTCTCTATTTTACACACACTCACGCGCTCACACTCTCGCGCTCACACACTCACACACACACTCACACACACTCACACACACTCACACACACTCACACACACTCACACACACACACACAAAATCACCAGCCAAACCTCCACTATCTAATCATGCATAATTTAACAGGCAAGACTTAAAGCCAGTCTGAACCCAGCCCCAGAACCAGACAGCTACAGTAGCTAGTGGGCGGGGCAACAAAAATGAGTGACAGATGCCTTACATTGTCTCGCTGTTCAAAATCCACAGAGCTGGAGACGGAAGTGAGGCGTTCGTAACGATCCGGAGTTTCTGAATGCAACGCTGAAGCCACACTGAATGGAAAAAAGAGAGAGAAAGTGAAAAGGGAAGAAGCAAAAGGAGTCATTAGCAAAGGAAACAGATCCACATGATTATTATTTTTATAATTCATAGGTTATGTTAAGAGATTGTAGAGCACTGAAATGAGACCGAGGAGGCTGCACTGAAGCTCTGCTCATGTAAATGTGGCTCAGACATCTGAGTAAGAAAAGAATGAAATATTAAGGAACTGAAGCGTAGATGCCGGGTTTCCTTCAGACCCTGGGAAAACTTTTTTTTTACCACTTCGGGAAAAGTTTCACGTCAGGGGTTTAGATATTTTTAGGACTGTTAGAGCCTTTCTCTGCTTGTGAAAGGCAAAAGATTAGAAAAATGTCACTTTTATGGGCTCCTAAACACAAATAATGAAACTATTTTGGCCAAAATTTCAGAATTCACCAAATTTCTGTTTTTTTTTGTGTTTGTGTTTTTTTTATTTATTTCTTAAATACAACTAACATTTCCTGACATTTCCACACTGGTCTGAGTTTGTGTAGCTTTTGCTTTACTGAGTGAGATTTTAAGCTGGTAATAACCAGGCCACGTATCTACACCGTCTACGTGACGATACGTCTGTCAGACTCAAACTGATACGACTAGAGTTTACGTAACGTTTCAAGAAGATTTAAGTCTTATTGGTCTTTTTTATTTCACTACTGAGAGATTACTTAATGCGCTACGTCATACATCATACAGGAGATCATACAGGAGATCATACCAGAGATCATACAGGAGATCATACCAGAGATCATACCAGAGATCATACCAGAGATCATACCAGAGATCATACCAGACTCCCCAGTCATCATTTCATGCAGATTGCAGCATGTTTAGTGGAAACACAAATACACACACATACACTGATTCGTCCCTGTGGTCAGCCTTTAACATTAGGAACTCCGGTGGCGCTCTGATTTACACATACATTCATTCTTAATTCATAAAGCTCACACACACACTCCCTCACACACACACTCCCTCACACACTCACACACTCACACACACACTCACACACACACTCACACACACACTCACACACACACTCACACACACACTCACACACACACTCACACACACACTCACACACACACTCACACACACACTCACACACACTCACACACACTCACTCACACACTCACACACTCACACACTCACACACTCACACTCACACACTCACACACTCACACTCACACACTCACACACTCACACACTCACACTCACACACTCACACTCACACACTCACACACTCACACACTCACACACTCACACACTCACACTCACACACTCACACTCACACACTCACTCACTCACACTCACTCAAAGGGCTCACAGTATAATTAAGACTTTATATTTTTAGTAGAATGATTTAAGAACCTAAACAGATGGTTTTAGGTGTCTAGTTCCTTTGCTGTCTAGTTCCAGATCATTCCCCATTCCCTCCCAGAATAACTGAAGAACACTTTTGAGAGCGTAGTTAAAACATTCCTATAACCGTAGTGTTGATTTAAACTGCAGCCGTAGGACGAATCAGTCACCCAAAATATTTGTCTACACCAGCAGATTGCTGAAATAAACCACGAGGACAGCCCGTGTCACTGAGAACCTCTCCTAACCTCCTAATTTCATTTGGGCTGATCCTAGACAGGACAATAGATGGACTCTACACACTCTTATACACCACTCTGGTGGGGTGGGCGGGGCTTATGGAGGTCACGCCTATGACCTACCATTTTAACTAAGGATTCACGGGGAGAGAAGAATCACATGTAGAGAACATTAATATGCTGAGGTACTGGAAATACAAGTAACACGAGGGGGTGCCAAAACTTTAGGGAGTGGTTTACCTTCGCACAGGCTCATAGTTACCCTTTTCCTTTCTTGTACTGCAGTCAGTTAGATCAGACGGGCAGGAGGAGAGATACAATTTAGGAGGTGCACACAAGCAAACACACTCCACTCTCACACACACACACTCCACTCTCGCATACACACGCACTCCACGCACTCCATGCGCACTCCACGTGCACACACTCCACTCTCGCGCACACACACTCCACTCCCGCACATGCACACACAAACACTCCACTCTCGCGTGCGCTCACACACACTCCACTCTTGTGCACACACACACACTCCACTGTCACACACACAAAACACACTCTTCACTCTCGTACGCCACGCGAACATACGTGCGCACACACACACACTTGGAGAATGTGCAGCAGACATCAGTGCAACCCACCCAAACCACCCCTGCACGCACACACACACAGTCTCACACACACCCTACAGAAGGAAGAAAAGCGTTGTTAGTTCCCTGTTAGCAGATGAGGAGCAGCCCAGGAGAATTTTATATTGGTTGATTAAAAGAACCCACACGAGTGTGAACATGCAAACATGACGTACTATTCCCGCTCTTCCATTCCGTTGAACCGCTTCTTCTGTCTTGGGTAAAGAAAAAATAAACAAATAAATAAATAAACAAGTAAATAAAGAAAGTGTTGGATAAAATAAAAAAAAACACACAAGGTTTCTTTTTAAATCTCGATGAAGGAGACAACATCTGAGGAGGAAGAGTCACGTTAACACATTCCCAAAACATGAGAAAGCACAAAAAACAAAAAGAAACCTCGACACCTGACTGCAGAAGAGAACGAGGAGGAGACAGAATCAGCTCCAAAAGTATTGGCACCCTGGCATTAAAACCCTCTACGCACGTTTAATAGCGCTCATAACGTGCAATATTTAAGAGCTATTTCTTTTCCTACTCTGAAAATTCTCCCTTCAACCAGAGAGAATCTGGGACGCTTGCAAAGTATTTCTATTTTTAATCATTGTGCGCTTTGTGAATGTTCTTTATTTTTTTTTTTTTTGTAAATTCAGATTAAATCTCAGATCAAAGCCTGAGATTGTCCATCAGTTGTTTTCGGCACGGAGCTGGATTTCTTTCTATCCATTATCCTACTTGCCAAAAAAAAATAAAAAATAAAAAAATAAAAAAATAAAATAATTAAGAGCCATCTCTCCATTTCGTGCTGAAAGAGGAAGTAGTTTTAAGATCGGACGCGACTTCGTATTTACACCTTTTAAAAAATTTGCATATTTCATTGAGGATTCGTTTCTCTTGTGTAATCATGGCGCAGTCTCTGGCCAACGAATTTCCTTCAGCATGAATAAAACTTATCTAAAAATGATTCGCACTTAACGTTTACCAGCAAAAACAACATTCAGAAAGTAGCCTAGTTAAAAAATTGCAATTCCTTAAAAGGGTGCCAATACTTTTGGTGTTAAGAGACGTTCAGCTGCAGGCTGTAAAGGAAACTTTTCGAAAGGTTTTGTAGAAGATTAAAGAAAACAGTGTGTATCAGTCATCAATCATGATCTCAAGTGTGTGCACTGATCTAATGATCCCTTATCGTTTGTAAGCATGTTGTACATCATTTGTACAGAAATCAGTGTGTTTTCACGAGGAAGTGTAATTTCAGTGATCGCTCGAGGTGAAGCATCTCGTTCTCCAGGACGCTGCGTGAAAAATCTGATTACAGGAAAGAAGGTAACTGTCATACAGCGCTGTCAGGGATGCAGAGCTCTCAGGTTGTGAAGACAGGACAATGTCCTGTCCAGATGTCCATGTGTTTTTTTATTGGTTGTTGCGTTAAATCTTACCCAGATAGTGCTATTTTCTGATTGGCTATTGTGTAGCCTCTTGTTTTGATTGGCTGATAAGTGTCAGGCTGGACTAAGAACTCCAGGGGAGACTCGCTCAGTGTTGTAATGTAATGGAGTACAAATACTTTGTTACTGTACTTAAGTAGAAATTTCACGTCTGTACTTTACTTCGCTATTTAATTTTATGTCAACTTTCACTTTTACTCCACTGTATTTCCACTAAGCATCTTCGTTACTACAAAATAAAATCAGAAGAAATGTGTGCGACTGCAATACACACACACACACAGACAGGGACACACACACAGACAGAGACAGGGACACACACAGGGACTTTGTAAATACAAACTATTTTGTAACTAAGCAGCCTCTGAACATGAAGCTTACAATTCATGACTCTGCTCATGACTCCCAAATCAAATCAACTCAACTCAGGCTACAAGGTTCAGGAATCACGGCTCAGCTCTAACTGCAAAGCTTAACTGCAACGACTGTTCGACTTAACTGGTCGACTCTAACTGCAGACTCAAAGCTACTCAACTTGGGCTAAATGCTGAGTTGTGAATTGACTCTTCCAAGCATCAGGACTTGTGACTTGACTCCTATTGCAATGCTTGCGATTTGTGACTCACTACTCCCTGTTTCGGTTTGCAAACCATATGACTAGTGACTGACTCAGATTTCTTGTCATAAGCATTCGTCAGAGTCGCTTATGAACCGACTCATGACTCGCACATCTCAAACAAAAATAACGACCTCACTGGATTGCCACATCTGCATGTAAAACATCTCATGTCAGAATAACTGATACAGAACTTCATCTGTCGTTTAAAGTGTGTGTGTTTCAACACAGGCGAGTTAAAACTAGCAAGTCGAGGCCATTTCAATATGTACGTTGATTACAACACATTATAGCAGGACTACAATACGGCTCGCAGCCTGGAGGTTTATTATAAGGAAACAGAACGTTCCTGCTGGTCAGTTAAAACAGACAAAAGCCCTGCAGTTCAGGACAAACTCATTTCCAGCAGCATCACTCAACAGCACAGATAGTCAATATCCAAACAGCCTTTTTGGGGCATTCAAGGTCCTGTACTGCACACGCCAATGCACCAGGAAATGGGAGAAAAGGAGGAAGCATTAAAAGGTATAAAAACAGAAATGCACACGGTGAGGAAACCACAACATAAATCTTTCCATAGTTCCCTGTACAGGAAGATACAGTACAAAGAAGAAGCAGCCTTTATTTTTGCCACATATACAGTGCAGTATGGTGATTTTTTTTTTCTTCACATATCCCAGATTTGAGCGCAGGGCCAGAGATGATGCAGCGGCTCAGAGACGGTTAACTGCAAAATCTTAATCTTTGACTCGTAATCTGTCGATTTAGAATTTGTCTGTGTAGCTTAAAACATGTCGAGTTAGGCCAGGAGGCAGATCAGATTAGTTAGCTAGCTGGCAGAGTTTATATCATGAGTGAATGAACAGTAGTGGGCAGAAATTTGTAGTCCCGGAAGAGGAGGAGGAGGAAGAGGAAGAAGAGGAAGAAGAAGAAGAGGAGGAAAAAAAAGGAGGAGCAAGAAGAAGACAGAAAGAAACAAAAGACATAGAAAGAAAGACACAGACAGACATTTAACTCTTAGCGTCTTTCCCCTCAAACACAAGTCTGTTCTTTCCGGTCTGCATTTGGCTTTATGATGAAGCCCATAATAGACTGATTAATCCACAGGGATCATATAAACTGCTGCTTTTAAACACAGAAATAAATCGTTAAAAATAAAATGCAATCAATGAAGGATCAAGGTTAAACAAGGTCAAGTCTTTCAGGCCACTAACAGCCTGTTTAAAGAAAATAAATAAATAAACGTACAAAAATAAAAAGATCTGATTACAAGCCATGTGCAAAGTTATGTGACTGGTGAGCTTATTTTTAGGATTATCAATAAGCGATGAGAGCAGAGCATTAGCCATGCTGCAAAATGATCTGCTGAAAGCCCACACACACACACACGAGAGAGAGGAGAGAGAAGAGAGAAAGGGAGAGAGAGGGGGAGAGAGAGAGCGCAAGTGAAGAGTGAGCAAGAGAGAGAGAAGAGAAGAGAGAGCAGAGAGAGAGCAAGCAAGTGAAAAGAGAGCAAGAAAGAGAGAAGAGAGAGGAGAGAGGAGAGAGCAAGCAAGTGAAGAGAGAGCAAGAGAGGAGAGAGAGCGGAGAGAAGAGAGAAGGGGAGAGAGAGAGCAAGAGAGAGAGCAAGTGAAGATAGAGCAAGAGAGGAGAGAGAGAGAAGAGAGAGAGAGAGCAAGAGAGGAGAGAGAGCGGAGAGAGAGAGAGAGCACAGAGAGAAGAGGAGAGAGAGAGAGCAAAGAGCAGGAGGGGAGAGAGAGAGACAAAATGGAGAAACAAAGTTAAAAAGAAAAGAGAGAGAGACACCGAGAGAAAGAAGAGAGAGACAGCACAAAATGGAGAAACAGGAAAATAAATAGAATAGAGAAAGCGTGAGAGCGAGAGAGGGAGAGAGAGCAAGCAAGTGAAGAGAGAGCAAGAGAGGAGAGAGAGCGGAGAGAAGAGAGAAGGGGAGAGAGAGAGCAAGAGAGAGCAAGTGAAGATAGAGCAAGAGAGGAGAGAGAGAAGAAGAGAGAGAGCAAGTGAAGAGAGAGCAAGAGAGGAGAGAGAGAGCAAGAGAGGAGAGAGAGCGGAGAGAGAGCGGAGAGAGAGTGAGAGCGCAGAGAGAAGAGGAGAGAGAGAGAGAGCAAGAGAGAGAGAAGAGGAAAGAGAGAGAGAAAGCAAAGAGCAGGAGGGGAGAGAGAGAGAGAGAGAGACAAAATGGAGAAACAAAGTTAAAAAGAAAAGAGAGAGAGACACCGAGAGAAAGAAGAGAGAGACAGCACAAAATGGAGAAACAGGAAAATAAAGAGAATAGAGAAAGCGAGAGAGCGAGAGAGGGAGAGAGGGAGAGCGCGTGGGTTCTCGAATCATTCACCCTGCACAGTAACAACAGAAATCCTGGGAGTGCAGAAAATATGCGCTGCTCGCTGGAGCAGATTGCTTCATAGAACAGATGGCATTTATAACGGCGGCTTAATTCACTTCTCTCCTCCTGCCAAACAGTGTCAAGAAAGCGTGCGCTTGGAGCTTCTGCAGCTCCTTTCTGCCTGCCCACAGGACCAAGGTTACAGTGGAACGGGGAAGAGAAGTGAAACCTCAAGGCCTGGCGGTGAAAGGCACAAAGAAATGAGTCAGGAGGCACAACAGGTCTGTGAGGAGATTTCTGCAGCTTAAACAAGTTCTGCACCAAGGCTCATGAACTGACTGGAAGAAAATGTGTCAGCAGGTCTTCAGCATCCACATCGATCAAGAAATATAGAAATATAGCCGTGTCATCTTATCTGGTGTTAATAAATGGCTTGATTTTGGAATGAAGAAGAAGAAGAAGAAGAAGAAGAAGAAGAAGAAGAAAAGCTGGGGCTGATTTCTTTCTAGCCCACACTGTACATTCACGCAGCCTTGTTAGATGAAACTCTCTTTAGATTTGCAGGCTTTAAAAGCAGAATAAACGTAACGTAAAATACAACAAATCCTACAAATACGCTTCAGAAGCACCAGCAGTTCATACTGATGGTCAGCTGTCCAAATACTCACTCACTCATCTTCTACCGCTTATCTGAACTACCTCGGGTCACGGGGAGCCTGTGCCTATCTCAGGCATCATCGGGCATCAAGGCAGGATACACCCTGGACGGAGTGCCAACCCATCACAGGGCACACACACTCATTCACTCACACACTACGGACAATTTTCCAGAGATGCCAATCAACCTACCATGCATGTCTTTGGACCGGGGGAGGAAACCGGAGTACCCGGAGGAAACCCCCGAGGCACGGGGAGAACATGTAAACTCATCACACACAAGGCGGAGGCGGGAATCGAACCCCCAACCCTGGAGGTGTGAGGCGAACGTGCTAACCACTAAGCCACCGTGCCCCCTCTGTCCAAATACTTTTTAGTATAAATGTCTTATAGTATAAATTATCAAATCTAGAGACATGTTAAGAACTATTTTTCCCCCTTTTCTCTTTTTTGAATCCTGCCCATGTAAGTATTAAATTAAATTAGTTCCATATCTAAAATTTAAAAACAAAAAAACAACAAAAAACAAACAAAACATACAAACAAAAAAAACCTGCAACCTTGACCAACAAGTGAAAATTTTTATTTATGATGACAATTTTACAACAAAAAAAAGGACAGACTAATATCTGAACGTAAAAAAAAATTTAATACGTTTAATAAATAATAAATTAACAACAAAAAAAAAAAAACATGCAACCTGGAACAGGAAGTTGTAATGAATCGATGAATCACTGAATTGTTTTTAAAACCAGGATCAGGGCAGGTAATGCTTTTGTAGGAATTTTTTTTTGTGAAAAAAAGTTTAAAGTTAAATTTCAGTGGTGAGGAAAAACTCCCTGAGATGATATGAGGAAGAAACCTTGAGAGGAACCAGACGCAATCAGAAGGGAACCTCATGTTCATTTGGGGGACACTGGACAGGAAATAATGTCAATGTAAATAATGTCCTTTCTACAATAGTTGGTAGTTGAATAGACGTTCCCTGTTACAGTTCCATAATGAAGCTAGATTTATAAAGTTCGTCGCAACAAACTTTGATGTTGGCTTTGACGAGGCAAGTACTCGCAAAGGCCGGTGCTTTTTGGAGGCAAGTGGACATAAGGGTCAGTGTTACTTTTGGAGGCAAGTGGACATGAAACTTGTGAAATCTAGTGGAGCGCTAGGGTGCCAAAACATTTGGATGCAATGAGAGACGAGCATGTGACGTCTCCTCTGACGCAATTCCCCTCCTTGGGCTGAGTGTTTTAATATGCCACATGTCCATGTTGTGCTAATGTTTTTTGTTTTCATGTGACATCACGTGATGGCACAATAAGGGGAACTGCGTCGCGGGTATTCTGATGACGTCACGTGACGAGTGTTTTGATATGTCACATGCCCATGTTGTGCAAATTTTTTATTTTCACGTGACGTCATCAGAATACACGTGAGGAAGTTCCCCTCATTGTTCTGAGTGTTTTGATATGTCACATGTCCATGTTGTAAAAAGTTTTTTGATTTTGCATATTTTGGGGGCGGGGCTGTGGGACAACCGAAAGGCCAGTCGGTACACCAATTTAAAAGTTTGTTCAGAGTATCACCCTAAAGGAGCTGGCCGAGTTTGGTGTAGATAGTTCCGAAGCTTGCCGAGTTATAAACCTCCAAAGTTTATAATGGGAGTCTATGGGGAAAAAAGGGCACTTTGAGACCCGGTACCGGAAGTACCGGTACTCGGATCGCTTAGAAAAGTCATAGCAACAAACTTCAGACCAGGGTCTACAACATATCCGAATTTGGTTCATGTGGCTCGAAAGCCCTAGGAGGAGTTACTCTTGATAACTTTGTCTAAGCTTAAATAGGAAAACTACGGAAGCGTATTGTATTCACTTGAGGAAAAAAAATCTACTCCGTTTTTCTGAATTAACGACTTAATTATCTCAAAATTATGAGATAAATTTTTTTTGAAAAACATTTTTTCCCACTCTGTTTTTATGAATTAATGAGTTAATTATCTCAGAATTATGAGATCATTTTTCAGAAGAAAAAAAAATTTAATTGTTCTGTTTTTCTGAATTAATTTATAAATTAATTAACTTCCATGCAATCCACCTAAAAACAGAGCTCCTGACAGGATTTTGAGGGATCTCATTAATTCAGAAAAACAGAACAATTATTTTATTATTTTTTTTTTTTTTATGAAAAATGATCTCATAATTCTGAGATAATTAACTCGTTAATTCAGAAAAACAGAGTAGATTTTTTCCCTCAAGTGAATGCGATACGCTTCCGTAGAAAACAGAATAGAAGCCAACATAATAATGGACTTAAAGACTACAAAGCATCATCCAATCAAATATAATTTGGCGAACAGCAAGCGCATCATTTCTGTTCCACGTTCTTTATTCAGAAGACGCACAGCACGTCAAACAGCCTCGAATCACTTGCCCGGTGCTGCCCATCTGCCCTTCTCTAACCATGTTCCTGTGTGTATTTACAGTAGAACAATTTCATTCCTCTGCTTTACGATTCTCCTGTAAAGAGCGCTTCCATATTCAAGCTCGAGGCTCCAGTGTTAAGTTTCAAAGCGATCCGCACTTTTGTTGTTCACATGAAAGAGAGAAGGAGGTGAATAGGTTCATACTTGTAGTGTTTTGAACAAAAGCTTGAACCCACGCTGGAGAAGACGAACAACGAACAACGACGATTTCTATTTTGATTCACGGCGTGACAAGGTTTTTTTCCGTCACGGCGGATTAGCTTTGCTTCAAAAGAACTATGGAAGGACAAAAGGTTTAAGACCCAAGGCTTGACGTTTCTACCAAAATGAGCAAGAAGGTAGAAACTCCAGACTCGTAGCTCCAGAGTTCTTAGTTTGTGGATTCGGATCTAGAATGGAATGTTTTCCATTCTACGCATGGATTTCCTTCTGGGTTCTCCGTTTTCTTCAAACATTCCAAAAGCATGCCGCTAGATACTTGAATTGATGACACATACTGTACAGTAGCTGTGAATGAGTCTGTGTGTGTGTGTTTGCGTGTGTGTGTGTGAGAATTAGTGGCCCAATTATACAGGGTGTATTCCCGGGATCCACTGCTCTCCAGCACAGACGAATGAAAACTACATGTATGTCGAGTACACAAGTTACCAATAACGTTCAGGTTACTCGCTCCAGCCCGGCCAAGACGACGTGCACAGACTCGAAGCGTTACCATAGCAACAGTCTGGTACCTTAAAAACCAGTCTCTCTGAAGCAGAACGAGAGCAGAAGTGATTAACGCGTTCTCGACATCCTTAATCCACACATGCAACTTCATTGTCTTCAATGAGCGTGTGTGTGCACGCGCGTGTGTCGTTAAGAACGCACACCCTGTTTTACTGGTCTCCAGAGCGTCAGCGCTACGGATACGGTTGGCTGCAACAACACGCTGTAAAGAACAACTGACACAGACAAAGACGTGAGATTTCCTTCCTCAGGTCTGTCAACTTCTGAGGAAATCATGACACCAATTCAGGAAAGGAAGAAAACAAAAAAAGATGGAAAAAGTAAAGGGGGTAGAAAAAAAAATTATACTTGCAGTTACAGGAAAAGAATCATTAAAGGACAGCATGTCCATCCCAACGATGAATACTTTCATGCAACAGCACGTGTGTGTGTGTGTGTAAATAAATAATAGAAGCTTTCTTAGGTTCATTTATGTGAGCAGGTCAAACAACCATTTTATACAAACCTCTTATACAAAGTAAAAGTGAGACTATGTGAAGGTGTAAAAAACCTTTAAGAAGAACAAGAAGCAAGGTTTAGTTAGCAACCCAACATCAGCTTCCTTTTTCCTTATGGGGGAAAAAATGGACACGGACACACGGACACATGGACACGGACACACACACACACGCATACCTGTCTGCATCGGTCACCAGAGCCAGCCTGCCGTAATCCCATGCCAGCTTCCTCAAAATAGAGAAGACGAAGAGGAGGACCTGAGAAACGAGTAGAGAGAAAATAAAAGTCAGAAAAGTCACAAGTGATAAAAAAAGGTAGCAGATCAATAGATCAAGAGAGGAAAAACAAATAAGGAAACAATCATGAGATAATAATAATAATAAACATTGACTTTTCATCACAAGTCACATGGTGCTATAGTATTGGGACACACACACACACACAAATGCTGACCAAGTCACTTTCACTCCTTGGCTGGAAAATTACACCAACCCCAGGTCCAGGTCCAAGGCGTACTCGTCAGCAGGAATATGGGTCAGCGTTACGAAGCAATTCACAGCTGAGAACATTATTAGGTTACACAGCTCTCCTTTCATTAGCGTGTGAAACATCCGACAACCTTTCTGCCCTCTATAAAGGCTAAAGATCCATTGGGTTAGCAAGGCGGCATGTGGGTTAATGCATTGCTCCTGAGGCTTTGTTTCCATTAGACGTTCATAAATAACGCTAGCTAGCTGAGAATCCGAGCTCCCGCTACAGGGGCATCAGTTCCTGATTTTACACCCAGATCCAAAATATATAGGTGCTCAGACCCCAACAATTTTATTTCCACCTATGGAACCAGGGTCTTTGTAGTGTCTGTGCTATCCAGTATTATTAACGGTTCTTCACTTGTCCTTCTCTGGTAACCTTTATAATATTCTACGTTTGAATCCTACCAAAGTTTTACATCATTAGAAAGACTTCCAAGTCTTTTAGGGCCTTTTTACACCTGGTCACTTCATGTGTTGTCTCTGATCCGATAGCTATCTGATTTGTTAAAACTGTTCCATTTACATCAGGCCACATAAACGCGTCTCGGCGAATCGGATATCGATCCGATCTTTCTACTCCCGCCCAAAATGCAAATATATTTGACCTCATTTCCGGGGTAATTGAAATGGAACACGCTTTGGTGTATGCGGTTTTCAGAACGCAATCAAAAAGAAGATGAAAAAACTGGTTACGACGGTTATGCTACAAAAAAACAGCGTTTACTGTTTGCTGCATTTTCGCTGGCGGCAGCAGCGCATTTTAAGACCCGACGAGACGCCTGGGTGAAAGATCACCTGCGAGTGACGTACTTCCGTTTGGGAGGAGTATAGCGCTGACGTATGTGGCTTGAACAACCACATTCATTTACACCTGTCCAGTTTCATCTGAAATGCGTCCCAGACCACCTCCTGAAGGGGTTTGAACCATCGGATTTATATCTGTCTCGAAAACGTTTCAGAGGGCATTTAGACCTGGTCTTTTTACCATCGGACCAACCCCAGGTCCAGGTTCTGATCACAGAAAACGCATGAAATGACCAGGTGTAAAAATCCCCTTAGGAAGGAAGGAACCCTTAATTGTCCAAAGAAACCCACTATTTTCTTAAAAGGTGTTTCATGTTTTAAAGGGCAGATGAGCTTCTAGAAGTTTCTGCTTAAGATTTGTTTATTGTTTTTAGCTTGAAGCATTGAATCGTGGATTAGTCAAAATGCTAAATCTAAAAATGAGTTGTTGGTAAACTGTAGTCACCTAAGAACATAAATTTTAATATGAACTGAATCCAGTGAAATGTGGCCCTTTAAACCTTACAATCAGTCAAGAACATACTGTTATGACCAACAACAACACCCCAATAATCTCACCAGGAAGCACATGAAGTCGAGAGCGAGTACGGTAGGCACTCCTCCGAACGGCAGGCCCTGTAGCACGGTGCTGCGGATCCGGGCCGAGTAACAATAATCTTTGGAGTTGTTGTAGCAGTTGGTCTGGCCCTCACAGACCGGGCCCCCAAATATCCTCACCATCACGAGCAGACGAGAGGGATCACTTCCTCATCCTGCTGCAGAAGCTAAAAAAACAAAACAAGAGAGTTTCAAAAACATTAAAGAACATGAAAAACATGATTAATTTAACCTGACTAAGATATAAAATCATTAAAAGCATCGAATCACTGCTTTGGCTTTAAGTGATGGAATGTTTCTGATGTGAAGTCAGCAATAATCAGAGCTCTATCAACCACCTCAAAGCGTGTGTTCTTATTTCTAATCTCCTACTTTTGTCACTTCAGTCATCACAGACCAATTAGCGTCGATGAAAGGAGGACGAAAATAAAAAAAATAAAAGCACTGGCAAACATTTCGCAGTCTCCCTGAAGGAGCAATTATCTAAGGATGACTTTTCCATCTGACGCAATGGAACAACATGGAACATGGTGTTGCTATAGTGATGGTGTTGAACAACACACCTGAAAAAGTCACTCAAAAACTGAGTAGACTTTTATTGCTGTTTGTTCTTTTCCTGTACAATAGTTCTCTCTCAAACAATCATGCAACGCTACTAGTCAAAGTAAGAGGAGGAGCTTCCTGGCAGTTAATAGTTTTCTGTACACTTTTTAAGCTTGGGCGTTGACATATGGTAATAATGCTATACAGTGCATGTGGCCGTTACACATGGGCCGTTACACATCCTCCGTCCGTTACACATCCTCCGTCCGCTACACATGGGCCGCTACACATCCTCCGACCGTTACACATGGGCCGCTACACATCCTCCATCCGCTACACATGGGCCGCTACACATCCTCCATCCGCTACACATGGGCCGCTACACATCCTCCATCCGCTACACATGGGCCGCTACACATCCTCCGTCCGTTACACATGGGCCGCTACACATCCTCCGTCCGTTACACATGGGCCGCTACACATCCTCCGTCCGCTACACATGGGCCGCTACACATCCTCCGTCCGCTACACATGGGCCGCTACACATCCTCCGACCGTTACACATGGGCCGCTACACATCCTCCATCCGCTACACATGGGCCGCTACACATCCTCCATCCGCTACACATGGGCCGCTACACATCCTCCATCCGCTACACATGGGCCGCTACACATCCTCCATCCGCTACACATGGGCCGTTACACATCCTCCGTCCGTTACACATCCTCCGTCCGCTACACATGGGCCGCTACACATCCTCCGTCCGCTACACATCCTGCATCCGCTACACATCCTCCGACCGTTACACATGGGCCGCTACACATCCTCCGTCCGCTACACATCCTCCATCCGCTACACATGGGCCGCTACACATCCTCCATCCGCTACACATGGGCCGCTACACATCCTCCATCCGCTACACATGGGCCGCTACACATCCTCCATCCGCTACACATGGGCCGCTACACATCCTCCATCCGCTACACATGGGCCGCTACACATCCTCCGACCGTTACACATGGGCTGCTACACATCCTCCGACCGTTACACATGGGCCACTACACATCCTCCGTCCGTTACACATCCTCCGTCCGTTACACATGGGCCGCTACACATCCTCCGTCCGTTACACATGGGCCGCTACACATGGGCCGCTACACATCCTCCGACTGTTACACATGGGCCGCTACACATCCTCCGTCCGTTACACATGGGCCGCTACACATCCTCCGTCCGTTACACATGGGCCGCTACACATCCTCCGTCCGTTACACATGGGCCGCTACACATCCTCCGTCTGTTACACATGGGCCGCTACACATCCTCCGTCCGTTACACATGGGCTGCTACACATCCTCCGGCCGCTACACATGGGCCGCTACACATCCTCCGTCCGTTACACATGGACCGCTACACATCCTCCGTCCGTTACACATGGACCGCTACACATCCTCCGTCCGTTACACATGGGCCGCTACACATGGGCCGCTACACATGGGCCGCTACACATGGGCCGCTACACATCCTCCGACTGTTACACATGGGCCGCTACACATCCTCCGTCCGTTACACATGGGCCGCTACACATCCTCCGTCCGTTACACATGGGCCGCTACACATCCTCCGTCCGTTACACATGGGCCGCTACACATCCTCCGTCCGTTACACGTGGGCCGCTACACATCCTCCGGCCGCTACACATGGGCCGCTACACATCCTCCGTCCGTTACACATGGACCGCTACACATCCTCCGACCGTTACACATACGCAAGACTCAACTGAAAAGAACAACCTTATCTGGATATACAGTTAAGACAGATTAGTTCCAAGATAAACAAATACAGCGCCCCACCCCAAGAAAGTTTGCTAGAAAGCTACACACTGCATCTGTGCTATGGAAGTGGGTTTTACTTCCTGGTCAGATATGAAGCTCAGAGGTAATACCAATGTTCAACATGGCAATGTACAACTTAATACCATCCTGATTTCATTCATTCCAATTTACAGTAGCATCCTTAATACCTGCCTGGTCAGGATTGTAGTGGTTTGAATTATGATACAAGTTTGTTTGTATTTCGGGTCCAAACTTTCTGCTTTTTAATCTGGGATCAGATACAGATTAAATATCATAAATTAAAAGATTCTAATGAACATACAAGAAAATAATAAACTGCAACTGCGTTTCCTGTGATTGGCTTTTTGGGATCGTGATCTCTGAATACACCATCTGGACTTGAG
The DNA here is from genome assembly GCF_030014155.1 of Tachysurus vachellii. Taxonomy (NCBI): domain Eukaryota; kingdom Metazoa; phylum Chordata; class Actinopteri; order Siluriformes; family Bagridae; genus Tachysurus; species Tachysurus vachellii. Next base: position 39,470,796 of record NC_083460.1, read on the forward strand.
CTCAAAAGCGCTTAAGGAAACAGAAAAGGCAAGTCTTAAAGGAATAGGATGATGTAAAGGGGAATTCAGGAAAAGCCAAAAAAAAATAATAATAAAGCCAGACATGATGGCAGATATAAAATAATGATTACTCAGACTGCAGAAAAGGCTGAGAAGGACAAAGAAAAAGAGACAGAGTAAAGACAGAGAGAGAGCGAGAGAGAGAGAGCGAGAGAGAGAGAGAGGAGGGTTGGCTGCAGTAGCACTGCAGCAGATGGCTCTGCTAGACCAGCCTCCACACTCCCACAGTCCCAATGACAACGCAGCCAGCCTCTGTTTCCATTCCCTCCTTCGTCCGATAGGCTTAGAGCACCAACAACGCAACAGCTGAGCCCCAAAATAATCCCACCAAGACACGACCGAGTTCCAGGGACTGATTCGGTGCTTGCCGCTCGCCTTGCCAAGGCAAAGACTCATGACGAGGATGCGGAACTGGAGGTGGGGGACTGGCTATGAGGGTGGGGGTGCTGTTACCAGGGTGACAGGAAGAGAAAGATGCAGCTGAATCACTCTCTGGAGCAATGAATCATATTTATAAATGACTCGGAGGACTCAACTGTCTGGCTCTTTCATCTGGGGGAAAACCTGTCCTCTAAATCAAAATATGAACAGTAGCCGAGTTACAAGAGGGGAATAATAATTAGAGTAATAAAAAAATCAGTGTTGTCTTTTGACTTTCAGCACCGTGATTAATACAAACATAATTAATTACAGAATTATGCATGGTTTAATTGTCTCTACAGGCTTGAATTGTGTGTTTTAGATCTGCAATGGGCAAATGCATTACGCTTGCTTAAAAGTAAACTACAGTATAGAGCGACTAGCAACAGCCTGTAGTAGCTCCATAAACTGAGTGTAATCCATCTTCTATAGAACAATGGTCAGAATTAGTTTTCATTTTGCTCATATCCAAGAAACAGCGTTAACGTCCTTGGCATTCATAGCCTCTGGCATTCAGGTGTCACAGGATTTCGAGTTTCTCTCTTGTAGAGCTGACGCACCTTTCCCTGTGTGCAACCACACCTTTACTACCATGATAAAGAGTAAGAGAAGATCAAGAGAAAGATCAAGCTGGTTAGACAAAGATGCGGTTTTACTGCGAAGCTTGAACTCAACAAACGAACAGAAGAACAGCAAACAAATGTGTGACATAACCTGAAGACTAGTCACTTATGACCATTGTTCAAATAGATCAAACTAATGACCACTAAAAAAACCATCATTGACACCATTTATCCTGAAGACACTAAACACTAGTGATTGGTCCACTGGAATAATGGTTATTAAATCACAATTGTTCCCAACAAACAATTGCTAATCACCATTAATGACCACTGTTCTCAAAAATTAATCAGTTACAACCATTGATCCTTAAAGACCAATCACTGATCATCATTTTTCCCATCAAATGCTGATCACTGTTGGTCTTGGGCACAGTCACTGATGACCACAGCCTTAAAAAAACAATCACAATCACAAAGTCAGTGACAACCATTGTTCCTAAAGACACCAACCACCGATGACCCTTGTTCCTCAAAGCCAATACCTGAAAACGATTGATCCCAAAGACTAATCCCTTATGATCATTGTCCCCAAAGACCAAATCACTGACGACCACACTTCCCAACAACCAGTGAGATGGTTTCTAGAAGAAATCAACTCGTATCTTTAATATCCTATATTTTATACACACACACACACATACATTTTATATATATAATATATATACACACATACACACACATACATACACACACATATATACATACACACATATAGTGTGTGTGTGTATGTATATATATATATATATATATATATATACACACACACACACACACACACACTGTGTGTGTATGTATATATGTATGTACGTTTATATACATATATATATATATATATATATATATATATATATACACATACACATACACACATATATATATATATATATATACATATATACACACACACACACACACCGTTAAAAATATAAATATTTATAAGATAAATTTCTATTTGGTTTGTGAAGCAGTCCCAATCTACAACATCAGCTACATTTTAAATTGTAGTCTTTTTTCTTCTCTACAAGAGCTGTGGACTTCTTAATCTAGGCGACAGTCAAGGCGAACTAACAGGCCGCTACATGCCATTCCCACAGGGGCAGGATGGGATTTTTCCAACCACTACTGCTCAAAACACCCCACTGCCCCAGTTTTACTTAAAATGATGAGCCGTTTTTATCCTGCTGTAACTGCACGTCAAAAGGAGAGCGACTGAAGAGAGGGGAAAATAGAGAGAAAAGATAGAGAGGGTGTGTGAGAGAGAGAGAACAATATAAGACACTGAGCAGCTAGCAGTCCTTGAGTTCATGTCAATGAAAACTGAAGGAGTGATTGCGCTCATCTTTGAATCCTGGGTAAACGACAAAAACTAGATAGATCAAAACCCCTCAGATGATGTAATTGTGGTTCAGGTTTCATCCTGTCATGATGAAAACCGTGAAGAAATTTCATAGCGCCTTTCATAGCGCAACTTTAATTTCATGGAATAACCTTCAGGCGTAGCTTTAAAGAGAAACAACCACTGCTTAAAATATTCGCAATCATCTACGATGAGTCAAAAGAGCCGAAAGAGTCGACTCTGAACCACATGAAATTACTTACTAACAAGAAGCCAAATTTCCATCACTACCACAACACATCAACCCAAACCCCTGTTGCTAAGAAACAGCTACATGAATCCTGCACCTTTCAATTAATAAAATAAAAAGGAATCAAGGTGCAAAGTCACAAAAAGATTCAAAACATCTGGTTGCAAACTCGTATAGAAAAATAAAATTGCAATATAAATTCATAATTTTAATAAATTAGAGTAAAACAAAAGTTTAAGTTTTATATTGAATTCATTTGCACCGTTATTTGATTTAGTCAATAAAACCGAAAAAATAAAAAAAATAAATAAATAAAAACTTCACCTCACTTCGATTATTATTATAGACAGGATTACAGCACACACACACACACACACACACACACACACACACACAGGAAACATTCCAAGTATTTGCATTTCTTGCTGGTGGATCATAACCAGGTTGTAAGAACTGCTTCAAAATGTCAACAGAAGAAAAAGAGACAAAAATCAGAGATTGGCAATTTATTGAAAACTGCATTTAAACTCAAACAGGCTATTTAAAGGTGGGGTCTCCGATTTTTGAAAGCCAATATCGACATTTGAAATCACCAAAACAAACACGCCCCTAACCCAAATGGGTCCCACCCCTGTATTGATAGCTCCGCCCACACATACATACGTAACCCAGGCAACTAATGGAAAGAAATGTGTCTTTATCATAGCTGAAGGGAAGAACAATACGATTGCAGATAAACAAACAAGCAAAAATGACACACAAGCATAATCATGTAAAGGACAAAGGCATATATTAGTTCTGTGAAACAAAGCAAAACCAACGTTACTCACCTATCGAGAAGGAAAAAAGCACCTCGGCGTCTTAAGTAAAGTTGGTCACATATTCACAGATTGGAGTTTCCCGAGTCAATAACTCCTGAGCTAAACGCTGTTACTACACAACACACGGTTGTAGCTGCGTCTCTACATTACTACGATAGAAAAGAGGTGTTATTTGTGTAGTAACAGTGTTTAGCTCAGGAGTTATTGACTCAGGAAACTCCAATCTGTGAATATGTGACCAACTTCCTGCTCCTTCAGTTCTCTCCAGCGCTGGAAAGCTGATCCTATATTAACACGTCCTACTTCTTACCTTATCATAAGCCTTTCTTCGCTTTCTTTCTTTGTTTTTATCCTCCATGTCAAATGTTAAAACCGCTTTCTGCTAATGTCACACATGCGCACTGAACACTCTCTCCGCCCATATTGACAAGCCCCGCCCCTTTCTTCTCATTGGCTACACGTTTGTTTTGATTTTTGTTTTTGATTTTTTATTATTTGGCCCGACTCAGTTTTCTGAAGCATTTCTCAAAAATCGGAGACCCTGCCTTTAAGACCATAGCCTGAAAATACCCAAAACAGAACTAAGTGTCAAAAAAGGACTCAGTAGTGAGTAGCTCCATCGTTCTTGTTGATAACGTCAAACACTCGTTTTCTGCTTGATGCACCTTTTTCCAGGGGGCTGGTGAGAAGCTCCATGTGGTGAAGACGGCTTCACGAAGGGCATCCACAGTCTGGAACTGGCGTCCGTTTTTGTAACCTTCCCTTGCCGTCCATCCCCAATCATTCTCAAGGGTATTTAGATCGCAGGATGGTCCAGAAGTGCAACGTTATTGTCCTTGAAGAAGGCGTAGAGTGGGCGTTGTGACTTGCAGCATTGTCCTGTTGAAAGACCCAGTTATTACCACACAGACAAGCATGTTGCCTGCTGCAACATGTCCACATACCCAGCTGCCGTTTGATGCCCCTGCACAACCTGAAGCTCCAATTATCCATTGAAGGAAAAAGCTCCCCAGATCATGATGGAGCCTCCTCCACTGTTCCGGGTAGGAAACATCTCCAGTGGGATCTCCTTGTCATGCCAGTATCCTTGGAAGCCATCAGGACCATCCAGGTTATATTTGTTCTCGTCCGAGAATAAAACTTTCTTCCATCTTTCAGTGTTTCATGTTTGGTGCTCCCTTGCAAATTCCAAACAGGCAAGTTTGTGGTGTGGAAGGAGACGTGGATTTCGAAGATGTTTTATTCATTCATTCGTTCATTCATCTTCTACCGCTTATCCGAACTACCTCGGGTCACAGGGAGCCTGTGCCCATCTCAGGCGTCATTGGGCATCAAGGCAGGATACACCCTGGACGGAGTGCCAACCCATCACAGGGCACACACACACACTCTCATTCACTCACGCAATCACACACTGAGGCACGGGGAGAACATGCAAACTCCACACACACAAGGCGGAGGCGGGAATCGAACCCCGACCCTGGAGGTGTGAGGCGAACGTGATAACCACTAAGCCACCGTGCCCCCTAAGATGTTTTATTTATTTATTCATTTATTTATTTATTTTGTCCCTTTTCTTGCAGATGCCGTCTTATTATTATTGGGCTGCAGTCAGCATCAGTAATGAATCAGTAATGAAGCCTTAATTTGGATCGAGGTTAGGGCTGCGTCTTCACGGACAGCCCGTCAGATCCTCTGGCTCAGTGCAGGTGAAAGGACAATGACATTAAAGCCATATTTTTGCACAGATTTAAACTTTTGATCAGCTGATAACCAGCCTGTTTAAATGCAGTTTTCAATAAATTGCCAACTTCTTTTAGCTTTTTTTGAAGAAGCACTTACCCCACACGTACGCACGTGCAAACACACCCCCACACCCACCCTTGGATAAATGATAAACCAGTTTAATCAGAAAGAAGATAAATAATGGATTGGTAGTGATTTAGCTTCGTCACCCCGTTTGGCCTGGAGCTATTAACACTGAGATTACGGCTAATAGGAGATAAATGAGCGGCGGCATAACTCACATGATAAAAATGGTCCATCTTATGAGTCTAAATCTAATTACTGTATGTCCTGCCGTTCTCTCTCTCTCTAACACACACACACACACACACACACGGTTCTCATTCTCTCTGTGGATCTCGCTCTGTCTGTCTCACAGTCTCATAATCACGCTCATTCACTCGGTCTCCTTGTTTCTCGTGTCTCTCAGCCGTTCTCTCTCTTCACACATTCTTTTCCTCTCTCCCATTTATTCATTAATTCATTCCTTCCTCTTTCGCTCATTGTTACCAAACATTTTGCAGCCTCTGTGACTTATTTTGTCATTCGCTGATCACTATTCACTAATCAACACTTGACTCTCACAATATCTTTTGTGTTAAATCTAATCAAATCACTTTACTTCAAATCAATATTCAACATCTGATCCATTTATTAACACGATCAAAGGATGAGTGTTTGACTCCAAGCTATGTTCATAAACCAGGAGTCTTTTTAAAGATTTTATAAAATTAAATCCAAATAATCTTTGAATAAAACAATAAAATGATAAAACGTAAAATTAAATTAAACAGTATAATAAAAAGTAAATAAATTAAAAGTAATATAACTGAATAAAAAGTAAAAAAAATTACATTAAACAATTTCAGACGTTGCAAAATTGTGTCCGAACAGCAAGGAGTCATTTGGGAGTAAGAGGAGTCGAGTTAGGAATCAAAATGATCCGACTCACTGTAAAGATATCACTATTTTGATGGATGGAGAAGAAAAGGATGAAAGTCCGACGATAAGGCTATGAAACTGATTTAATAAAGAAGCAATAGTATGAATAAATCAAATGATTCTTGAATCATAACCATAAGTAGTTACATTTATTATAATATATTAATATTTCAAGAGATCACAGAAGTTCCAAAACAGCCTGGTTAAATGATTGGATGTTTGATAAATTGACCACTTGCCATTTCAGTCAAGGAAGATGAATTTCAGCTCATTAGAGAGATTTGTGCTTGTTAAGTGGAATTAAAAGGTTTCAAACAGCTCCTGATGCTCTGTGGATAATTTCCATACCTTATTCATGCCTTAGCATTAATATGAAAATCATCTGGATGTCAACATCTGGATAACAAATAATGAGCTCTTCTTCCCTCTGTATTTGAATCTGATATTTACATGCACTTGTTTGTCTGCATGTTGCATGCATGATCGCTTGGCTTTTACCCAGAATATGAAAATGTGTTAGTGAGCTGGGTAATGTGAGGGTCAGGCAGATTATTACATTATAATGGGACCAAGTCTTTAACTCCTCCTGAAGTGACAGAATGACACGAGACCGCTTCACACAGGATACATGAGATTATTTTCCAATTTGTCGAATCAATAGAGAGTGTTTATCACATGGAGTTATTTCTAACAGGTGTGATATTTCCATAAACAGGAACGTTCAGGCTGTGAAATATACAGAGACGACTGATTCAGACATGACTAAAATTCCAGAGATACTGCCGGAGTACCTAGACACCTCCCAGTGTAAAACTAATCAGAAATATAGCTGCAAGCAACGATGACGGGCCTTCGCACGTTTTTTTAATCGCTATACGCTGCCTTCCAGAAAACAATGCACGGTGGGCAAGTGCATCAAGTGGGTAAATATCAGTGGACTATTTTATGTTGTTACTGACCCATTTGGGGACTGTAGGTAAATGAAACCCCACATTTTAGACAAAAGGGGCGCTAGTGAGCCACTTAAGAGACACACCTTTGTCTGACCTTTTTGTCCACACTTAACAGCCGACAAATGTGATGTATGTGTCAAATTTCAAGTTAATCTAAGCACGCCAAAAGCCTTAAATATGCCTGAAATAAAAGTAAACTTTGACACAATGCCATGGCAACAGTGTTTGAGATATCAAAAATCCGTTCGCAATTTCGCATCTGCAATATCTCTGCGTCATGGTGGCCAAGTCTGGTCTCAATTGCATGAATCCCCTAGGAGGAGTATTTAAAAGTTCACCACATGCAAATGTTGTGACTGACACACTTCCTGGTGCGTGTTGGTGGCGCTATGTCCGAGATTCACAATAGGCACATCGATGCGATCGGAATCCTTGGCCGAACATACACACCGCGTGTCATCCCAATAAGACATTTTTTGCTTTAGATATTAGACATTTCCTGTTTCTCTGAATTCGCCATAACTTAGTCGCCTCGCCATGGCAGCACCGTTCGAGAAATCAAAAATCCCTTCGCAATTTAGCAAGTGCAATGTCTCAGCATCATGTTGACCACTTTTGGTGTCAATCGCATGAATTCCCTAGGAGGAGTATATAAAAGTTCACCACATGCAACTGTTGTGACTGACACACTTCCTGGTGCCTGTTGGTGGCGCTATGTCCGAGATTCACAATAGGCGCATCGATGCTATCGGAATCCTTGGCCGAACATACAAACCGCGTGTCTTCCCGATAAGACATTTTTTGCTTTAGATATTAGACACTTCCTGTTTCTCTGAATTCGCCATAACTTTGTCGCCTCGCCATGGCAGCACCGTTCGAGATATCAAAAATCCCTTCGCAATTTAGCAAGTGCAATGTCTCGGCATCATGTTCATAACGTTTGATGTCAATCGCATGAATTCCCTAGGAGGAGTATTTAAAAGTTCACCATATGCACTTATAAAACAAAATGGCCGACTTCCTGTTGGGCGGAGCTCATAGTTTAGAGCGCGAAAGTTGTTCGGGTCGATGAGATCTATATGCGTACCAACTCTCGTACATGTGTGTACATAATTGCCCGATCTGTGCGCCAATGTTTGTTTTTGCATTACAGGGGGCGCTACAGAGCCCCCCTGCCACGCCCGTATTCCAACTTTTGTCCAATCCTAGTGTCGCGCGACTCTGACGTGTGTGCCAAATTTCAAGAGTTTTCGAGCATGTTAAGGGACCCCAATTGGCCAATGTGTGGGAAAAAAAATAAAATAAAAAAAATAATACTCCCGAGGAAAAACAATAGGGCTTCGCACCATTCGGTGCTCAGGCCCTAATAAAGAATAAATCTTCAGGCACAGATTTATTTGAAAAAGTTTTGAGATTTTTATCCTGTGCGCTCTCGCTCGCTTTCATTTTCATGAGCTAGTCAGCAAAAATTAGAATAGCAAGGAAAGGCTAATATAGGGAAAGAAAGCTAACCTTGAGCACAAAATACTAATTTGTGAAAGTTAACCCAATGCATGCGAGCTAATCTATTATGATTGTATAATATGCTAATTGAATAATATGATAATCTATAGTGAGCAAAAGAAAGCCAACATAGTCTAGCGAATAGGAGTGAAAGCTAACATAGGAAGCAAAACAAGTGAAAGCTAACCAAGTGCATGAAAGGTAATCTATTGTGTTTGCTAGCGTTTCTTTCATTAAGATTTACTTACTGTAGTGAGCAAAAACAAGTGAGTGAAAGTTTCTCTTATTCGCAACCTATTAATTGAAATCTTGATCTGAAACCCAATGTTACACTTTAAAACAAAACTAATGAGTGAAAACATATCGTAGCTGTCGGGCGAAAACCTCGTATGTCCAAATTTGGTCAAGTTCATATTTTTTCACATATCGATGCTATTGGTCAGTCCCCACGTGGGTCTGTTATTTTTACAAGTTATTAACCAATCTAAAGTCTTGAAAATAGCTTGACGCAAATCTCATAACTCCATTGGACACTTCAACTGTCCACCTCTTCCTCACTCCGCGGGAGAGCTTCGCGGCATATTTCTCCTCAAGAAGAGTCGCAACGAATCAACACGTCTTCTGAGGTAAATGTCTTCAAAACACTGGGCTCAAAGAAAAAAAATCTTGACCCCCGCTAGTTCTGGTGCTCGTCTGAGGACAGGAATTTAGCGCAAGACAATCCACTGCAACGCGGACTAAATCCTGTGCACTGCAGATAAGGTACGGCGTTTTTTTAATTTCCTGAAAAATAACGGTTTTGGAGATACGAGGATTCCGCCTGAAAGCGACGATATATGCCATGAGGAGGTATGTAGCATACAGTATAATAATCTTGATAATCTCATATAATAATCTTGGGAATGAAAACTAACCAAGTAACTGAAGGCCATCTAATTAGTAAAAGCTTACACAAGAGAGCTAATCTAGTGAGTGAAAGCAAAGCTAGCAAAAAGACTAAACTAGCAATAAAGAAACTGAGAAAAAACCAACATAGTGCACAGAAAACACCTAACCATCAAATTCTAACTAAACTTTAAACCAATCGGTGAAAATTAACCTAGAAAGTAACCAAAAGCGGAGCTACAGCTGACCTTAAACCTTTTAACGGTAAAAGAAAACTAGTGAGCAGAAACTAATCCAATGTGTAAAAACTAACCTAGCAAGCAAAGTGAAATCCAGGGAGCAAAAGCAAAACTAGCTGGCAAAAATAAATAAATAAATAATAATCAGCGACATAAAACCTAGCAAGCTTACTGATGCTAAGTGAAAGCTAACCTAGCAATCCCTGTAATATTAATCTAGTGAGCAGAATAAAATCTAACAGACTAAGTAATGAGCTAATCTAGTGAGTGCAATAATGATAGGCATAACTTTATTTTCTGGCTTCACTCTCAAACTAAATAAAAACAATAACCCAATAAGCCAAACCTAGCAAGTGAAGGCTAACTGATGAACGAAAGTTAAGATGCATGAGAGCTAATCTACTGAGTGAAAGCAAACAGAGCAAGTTTAGCACACAAACGTTGGCATGACGCATGAGAACTAATCTAAAAGTGACGCTAACAAATATTTAGCATTTAAGAGCTAACCTAGCATGTGGAAGATTTCCATAAAATTACTACCTCTAATTGACCCACACCGAAAAGTCACTCTCTTTATCTATACATCAACATAATCAATCAGCTGGCTGGAGCTGAGTGTGCCAGAATCTCCTGCCAGAAACACTCTTAGAGACATTGTGAGGTTTTGTTTTGAGGACATTTATCAGTGTGGAGCAGAGCAGACACACAACACATTACTGCTCTGTGTGAGGATGATCATACACTCACATGCGGTGCGAGGAACCCCCGACCCCATCACAAATTCGCACAGCGAGCCAAAAACCTCAGACGCCACTGTACACTTGCAAAGAACCCCTGACCCAATCACACACACACACACAGAGCAAAGAACCCCAAAGACCACCGTACACTCGCACACCAAGCAAAGAACCCCTCACATTCATTACCCTGATTAATTTCATTCATTCATCTTCTACCGCTTATCCGAACTACCTCGGGTCACGGGGAGCCTGTGCCTCTCAGGCGTCATCGGGCATCAAGGCAGGTTACACCCTGGACGGAGTGCCAACCCATCGCAGGGCACACACACACACTTCTCATTCACTCACACAATCACACACTATGGACAATTTTCCAGAGATGCCAATCAACCTACCATGCATGTCTTTGGACCGGGGGAGGAAACCGGAGTACCCGGAGGAAACCCCCGAGGCACGGGGAGAACATGCAAACTCCACACACACAAGGTGGAGGCGGGAATCGAACCCCGACCCTGGAGGTGTGAGGCAAACATGCTATCCACTAAGCCACCGTGCCCCCGCTGATTAAATTATTAATTTAAAAATAAAAAATTAAGAAAAGAAAAAAGGAAATAAAAGAAAAGAAAGGAGAGCAGAAACAAGGGAAAGAAAAAAAAAAGCAAGGAAGACAAAAACATTGTGAGAAAGCAAGAAAAATCATTATGAAGGACAGAAGAATGAAAAAAAGAAAAAATTAAAAGACTGAAAAACAAACAGAAGTCACTCTGATCAGTTTAAAGCTCAGACATTTCACACTGATCTGAGAGCAGTTTTTTGTCAGTATTTCAGGTTTTATTATAGAACAGCTGACCCTGGAGCAGTCCGAGAGTGCAGCGTTTCAGCAAATCACTTATCTCGCTCTAACAGACGTGCAGCAACAGTCCATGAAGAGGAAGCCACAACACATCGATGCGAAGTGTGCTAGATAACCTACCATAGACCTGATGACCTTTACATGTTTTAACAGCTGTTACAAGATATCACTTAAAAGTATTAGCCCCCTTAGTCGTAACTTCATCATATTAATGGTGGTAAACACAAACATACACGACCATGCTTTCTTCCACTTGGGGTTAGCAGTTTTTGATACAAGTAGATCTTTTAAAGTCTTCTATAATAAGAATTATAACAGCTATTTAAAAACAAACACCATGTCCCTTGAATGAGTGAGACAATAGTGCTGCATAGGTCCTGAGACAGCAGACAGACAGAAAAGCAAAGAAATAGATCAATTCAGTAAAAGAAAATAAAGAGAAAAGGAACAAAATTAGCAGAAAAAAAAAGATAAGAGAAGGAAAAAGAAGAGTAACATGAAGGAGAGAAGAATAAAGACTGTAAAATGGACAAGCATAGGTATGCACACGCAGGCACACACCAACCAGCACAGTTACAGTGCTGGTTATTAATACATGAATATAAATAAACCGAAGCAAATCTTTACTGATTCTTGTGGTCTGAAAGCCACAAGATCATCAATACACATCAAGCTCAAGCCCTAAACAAGCATCAAGGGATCTTTGAGCTTTAGACTCTTTGACGCCTGATAGAAGAGTAAACTTTAACGTGTACATGAAATATTCACACGGTCTGATCTATCAAGTCTGAGTATGAAATATGCATAAGCTTGGATTAATTCCTGCTCCTGGAGTTTATTCTTGCATTTTCTTATCGGTAGTATCCATTCTCACAGGTCAGATATCTAATCTAATCTACCTGGGGAAGGGGGGGTGGGGGGTGGGGGTACACTAACCAACAAAAATTCTTCATAATTAAGAGGGAAGTAGAGTAGATGAGGTGCAAGTACGGAACTGGCTCCTGTTAGTTGTTTGAGAGGAACTGAAAAAAATCCAGGCAGGTATTTAAGGGGATTTTGAGTTTGATATTATATAACAACAACAACAACAACAACAACAACAACAACAACAAAAAAGCTCACGATGCTCTGAAATACTTTCATTTTATATGCAACAAATCTCAATTTACAAAAAATAATAAAAAAAATTAGGAAGTGTCAAAATATGGGGAAGAATATATAATAATAATAATAATAATAATAATAATAATAATAATAATAATAAATACATAAATAAAAGTCATCATCCAGGAACTTTTACATCATTCAGGACAAAATTTTAGGATTTTGTCTCTGTCCTGCTAAGCAGTGTGTGATGAAATGTCTCCCGTCACGCGCCAGGATAATGAAGTCCGCGTTTTCCATTGACAGTGCAATTTGGCACAGTGTACAGCAATGTGACCACACACACACACACACACACACACACACACACACACCTTATTACAATAGCGTATTATTATTGGATGACCCTCATGTTGTGCTGCGGCGCTTTTGCGTAAAGGAGAAATAAAGACGTCCTGTAAGAACCCGTTACATCTCTCATTGCTCATTTGGGAAAATCTAGGAATATAATGCGCTCAATGTTCCAAAAAACCCACACAATCCGATGGCCCACACGCGTTCTCTGAAGTGTGGGGTCTTCGGAATGATTTATTTGATGAATTGTTCCAAACCAACGCAAAATGCGTACAAGGTTATTAGATTAAAAATCGCTGAAAGAAAAGAAGCGTTAAGAGGCCCCTCATTAACACACTAACACACACACACACACATATATATATACATATTATATATATATATACGCACATATACACGCACTCAAATACATACATACATTGTGTGTGTATATATATATACACACACACACACATATACATACACACACACATACATACACACACACACACACACACACACACACAATAGGGAACACACACACATTCAGATCGCACATTCCGCAAGGAAAATTTACATATTATACAAAAACGCACACACTAAAAAAAAGAAAATAAATAAATAAAATCACACTCCATAATTTTTTTTACCTGTCGTTGTTTTCCTTTTTTTTTTTCTTTCTTTTTTCCTTTTCTCCTCCTTCTCCTTCCCACCTCAGGCTTATTGCTTGGCTCCTGTCCCTGCGTCCAGAGAGAGATAAATCCCTGGCAAATCCACAGCAGCGGCGGCGATGATGAAGATGAAGAAGATAAGCAGGTCTCCTCTCACCATCCCCGCACCGCGCTCGCGCACATATGCGGTTCAGCCTTGTGTTTAAACGATCACATGAAAATCACGGGAAAAGGAAAAGGAAAAAGATCCGTGCCACGTTTTTTTATTTTGTTTATTAACAAGAGACGCACAGAAGCCGCAAACACACAAAGGATGCGCCAGGAATATAAATACACCGGCGAGCGGAGGCTTAATATATGCGTCTATGTGAAGCAAGTGCACGCGAGTTGATTTAAAAATGGCGACCCGCATGTGTACATTTCAATATAAGAGTCTGTTTGGGTGCCAAAAACAATAAACAAACAAACAAAAATGCAAATTAAGGTCAAACAAAAATACAAAATAAATAAAGACATAATAAGGCAAATATTTGCTTGGTGGCAGAATTTATTTATTTATACAACATCAATAATAATAATAATAATAATAATAATAATAATAATAATAATGTACAAAAACCAACAAGCGGTATATACTTTATTTTAGTAACGTTTTCTAAATATAAATGCCCTTGAAGAAGAACAATGGGGTGATTTTTATTCCTCGGTCAGCTATAATACAGCATGCCTAGAGTAGGTTGGTGGTTGATCTGTAGGAATGTTGTAGCCTAGTGGTTAAGGTGTTGGACTACTGACTGGAAGGTTGTGAGTTCAAATCCCAGGTCTACCAAGCTGCCACTGCTGGGCCCCTGAGCAATGCCCTTAATTGCTCAGATGTAAAAGTTTCAATAAATTGTAAGTCATGCTGGATAAGGGTGTCTGCTAAATGATGGAAATGTAACTCAGAACCTTTGCCAACTGCCCTATGACAAGAGCTTTTTCTTGTCGTTGTACTGCTACCGTCGATCGAGCACGTTTTTTTATTTTTACTATCCATCATTCACCTTGAAACCTTGGACCACTTTACAGTACACTAGGTAAAAGAGTCTTAAAACCTGCGTCCTTGACGGAACCTGGAGCCACTGTACCCTCTTTATAAATTAAATGAATAATTTAGTACACTTTCAGCCAGATGGACATCATATTAAGGATCAAGTCAAGTCAAGTCAAGAAGCTTTTATTGTCATTACAACCATATATAGCTGTTGCAGCACACAGTGAAATGAGACAGCATTTCTCCAGGATCATAATGTTGCATAAAACAAATACAGAGCTAAGGACTTAGTACAGTAAGTAGTCTTAGCCACATAAAGTGCAACTGTGCGACCTGGTGCAAACAGTGCAGGACAAGACAAACAAGACAGACAAGACAGTGCAGGACAAAAGACAGTACAAACAAAAAATTACAAGACAATACACAAAAGACAATACACAAAAGACAATAAACAGAAACAGCGACCAGTGTAAATACTGTATGTTCAGACAATATTGCGTGAAGTAATACTAGAATGAACGCAGTGTTATAGCAGCAGGTCCCTGAGATAATGTAAAGAATTGTGCGAAACAGCAAACGACTGAAATGTTGGACAGTATGTGCAAAAAGAGCATGTTAACAGTTTGATGGATGTAAACAGCATATAAACAGGTTGATGGATGTATATTGGAAGTGTGTGTATTTGTTGTAGGTCTGTGCGGTTCATACAGTTGATGTGTGTGTTGTGCTCAGTTCAGTTCAGTTCAGTTATTAAGGAGTCTGATGGCTTGTGGGAAGAAACTGTTACACAGTCTAGTCGTGATGGCCCGAATGCTTTGGTACCTTTGCCCAGATGGCAGGAGGGTGAAGAGTGTGTGTGTGTTTGTGTATGTGAGGGGTGTGTGGGGTCATCCACAGTGCTGTTGGCTTTGCAGATGCAGCATGTGGTGTAAGTGTCCGTGATAGAGGGAAGAGAGACTCCAGGGATCTTCTCAGCTGTCGTCACTATCCGCTGCAGGGTCTTGCGATCCGAGATGGTGCAGTTTCCAAACCAGACAGTGATGCAGCTGTTCAGAATGCTCTTAATGATCCCTCTGTAAAAAGTAGTCAGGATGGGGGGAGGGAGATGTGCCTTTCTCAGCCTTCGTAAAAAGTAGAGACGCTGCTGGGCTTTCTTGGGATGTGTTACTCATTATGGATGTGGAGCCTACTGGTTAAGGTGTTGGACTACTGACCGGAAGGTCGTGAGTTCAAATCCCAGGTCCACCAAGCTGCCCCTGCTGGGCCCCTGAGCAAGTCCCTTAACGCCCAATTGCTCAGTTGTATAAATTGAAATGAATTATAAGTTACTCGTGATAAGGGTGTCTGCTAAATGTCATTACATTTCTTACCTACACTTACTGTCCACTTTTATAGAAACGCCTGTACACCTGCATATTCATGCAAATATTCAATCAGCCAATCAGGTGGCTGCAGCATTTTGGACCAGTTCGTGCAGAAACAGAATGAGATCTCAGTGGAGTTTTAACATGGATGGATTTTGATGTTAGAACCTTTTTACAACCGTGATGAACAGAAAAGCATCTCAGAATGTACAGTACACCGAAACTTAAGGTGGAAGTTTCTAAGAAGAGCAGAAGATTACAGGAATCTCCAGTGGGCTGAAAGATTGGAAGGCGACATTCATTTCATTTCAGACGCTGAACTCTACATCTAGGGGGCACGGTGGCTTAGTGGTTAGCACGTTCGCCTCACACTTCAAGGGTTGGGGGTTCGATTCCCGCCTCCGCCTTGTGTGTGTGGAGTTTGCATGTTCTCCCCGTGCCTCGGGGGTTTCCTCCGGGTTCTCCGGTTTCCTCCCCCGGTCCAAAGACATGCATGGTAGGTTGATTGGCATCTCTGGAAAATTGTCCGTAGTGTGTGAGTGAATGAGAGTGTGTGTGTGTGCCCTGCGATGGGTTGGCACTCCATCCAGGGTGTATCCTGCCTTGATGCCTGATGACGACTGAGATAGGCACAGGCTCCCGTGACCCGAGGTAGATCGGATAAGCGGTAGAAAATGAATGAACACTACATCTTACAGTAGATGAACCACCTGAGGTGTAAAAATAAAATGCCCTGTACAATACCCTGATTCCCATGCACACTTTTTTGCACATTCCATTGCAATTTTACGTCCTAATATATATATATATATATATATATATATATATATATATATATATATATATATATATATATATATATATATATATGGCAATAAAGTTGAATATAATCTAATCTGAAAATATACCCTGGAGTTCATAATGAACTGGGTTTGCTCGCCCTCTGGTGTTCACACTGAGAACTGCACTTCATAGGTTAGATCGTACAGGTATTCGTATGGAAATGTTAGATTTCCATTTATAACAAAATAGATAGATAATGTTCAAGGTGAAGATAATGTTCAAGGTGAAGATAATGTTCAAGGTGAAGATAATGTTCAAGGTGAAGATAATGTCATGGTGAAGATAATGTCATGGTGAAGATTTCTGGATGCATCCTAGACTTGTTACAGGATTTTCACCTCACACTGACTTTTGTCTGATCAGAATAATGATTTCATCAATGAAGCAGGAGGTCTGTTTACTAATCACTGAATATGTGGACAAGCTTTAATCTAGATTTTAATATATACATAATCTAAGAGAATACAGAATGATAGATTAAGAATACAGAATGATTAAAAAAGGAATTTATACAGGATTTTAAATTTCTATTTTAAATTTCTATTTCTAACAATTCCTATAAGATTCCTAGAGAATTTATATTATAGACAGGAAACAAACATCCTATAGGACCACTTCTATATGACTTTATAATCAATCAATCACTCAAACAATCTATCTATCTATCTATCTATCTATCTATCTATCTATCTATCTATCTATCTATCTATCTATCTATCTATCTATTCCAGGTATTCTATCTATCTATCTATCTATCTATCTATTCCAGGTATTCTATCTATCTATCTATCTATCTATCTATCTATCTATCTATCTATCTATCTATCTATCTATCTATCTATCTATCTATCTATCTATTCCAGGTATTCTATCTATCTATCTATCTATCTATCTATCTATCTATCTATCTATCTATCTATCTATCTATCTATTCCAGGTATTCTATCTATCTATCTATCTATCTATCTATCTATCTATCTATCTATCTATCTATCTATCTATCTATTCCAGGTATTCTATCTATCTATCTATCTATCTATTCCAGGTATTCTATCTATCTATCTATCTATCTATCTATCTATCTATCTATCTATCTATCTATCTATCTATCTATCTATCTATCTATCTATTCCAGGTATTCTATCTATCTATCTATCTATCTATCTATCTATCTATCTATCTATCTATCTATCTATCTATCTATCTATCTATTTATTCCAGGTATTCTATCTATCTATCTATCTATCTATCTATCTATTTCAGGTATTCTATCTATCTATCTATCTATCTATCTATCTATCTATCTATCTATCTATCTATCTATCTATCTATTCCAGGTATTCTATCTATCTATCTATCTATCTATCTATCTATCTATCTATCTATCTATCTATCTATCTATCTATCTATCATCTATCTATTTATTCCAGGTATTCTATCTATCTATCTATCTATCTATCTATCTATCTATCTATCTATCTATCTATCTATCTATCTATCTATTTCAGGTATTCTATCTATCTATCTATCTATCTATCTATCTATCTATCTATCTATCTATCTATCTATCTATCTATTCCAGGTATTCTATCTATCTATCTATCTATCTATCTATCTATCTATCTATCTATCTATCTATCTATCTATCTATCTATTCCAGGTATTCTATCTATCTATCTATCTATCTATCTATCTATCTATCTATCTATCTATCTATCTATCTATTCCAGGTATTCTATCTATCTATCTATCTATCTATCTATCTATCTATCTATCTATCTATCTATCTATTCCAGGTATTCTATCTATCTATCTATCTATCTATCTATCTATCTATCTATCTATCTATCTATCTATCTATCTATCTATCTATCTATCTATCTATCTATCTATTTCAGGTATTCTATCTATCTATCTATCTATCTATCTATCTATCTATCTATCTATCTATCTATCTATCTATCTATCTATCTATCTATCATATGATAAATTATTTAGGATGTTTAAACTCCTAAAACACTCTCTCTAATTTCCAATAAGTCACAAGACATTATTCCCAAAAGAATACAAATTAAATAACAAAATTATGAACTTTAACTACTTGGACTACTGATGAGAGGGTTGTGAGTTTGAATCCCAGCTCCATCAATCACTGCTGGGCCCCAGAGTAAGGCCCTTAATCCTCAGTTGCATAAAATGTAAGAAAGAGTTCTCTGGATGAGGGCATCTGCCAAATGTTGTAAATATAATCAATCAGACTTAACTGAAGTTCTAATAGTTTGTATTTAAAATAAAAACCCCATTTTGTCATATAGTTGATGCACAGACTCACACTCTTAATGATTTCTTTTTGTATATAAATGCCAACAAGCTACTTTTTTTTCCATTATAATTTCCATTTTCCATTGGCACCATATTGTATTTCCTCATGTTGTTGTTGTTGTTGTTGTCTTTCAGTTGCTCCCTGTTTGGAGACACCACAGCAGATCATCTGATCCACATATCTGATTTATCACAGGTTTTACACCGAATGCCCTTCCTGACACAACCTTCTCACTTTATCCGGGCTTTAGACTGGCACTGAGAGCTAACCCCTCACCCGCTGGGTCGGATCCCTAAACAGGAATCGCCATCGCTGGACCACCTTATCCCTCATTTACTAACCTCCACAAACCTGTGTTTCTCTCCAAACAATGTTCATCTGCTCATCTAATCTAATGTTCATCTAATCTAACGCTCGATCCTGCTTATAAATATTATTGCTATTATATTTGATCACATATTAAATTGAACGTTTTACACAAAGACACATTTTTCTTGCTCATAAACCATAAACACATCCTAATATTCTGAATCTGTGAAGTGTGGATGTTTTCTAGCAAGAGATTTTCCTACTTCTGCACCAGAACACGACTTTATCTCATGGAGAATGGCATTAAAATCTCTTGCTTCAAATGGTCAATTTCGTAAATAATAATAAAAAAAAGTACTATTATTAATATTTATTTACTGTTTATTTGCTTTCATGGCAATACACAGGAAGTTCCCTTGTCTAAGCAGAGGTTAACCCATTAACCGCTGCATCCGCAAAGCCAACAGCATTGTGGATGACCCCACACACCCCTCACACACACTCTTCACCCTCCTGCCGTCTGGATAGAGGTACCCGAAGCATTCGGGCCCTCACGACCAGACCGTGTAACAGTTTCTTCCCACAAGCCATCAGACTTCTCAATAACTGAACTGTACTGTACTGAGCACAACATACACACACATCATCTGTATGGACTGCATAGACCCTCACAAAACACACACACTGACACATCATACTGTTTACATGCTGCTTACAATCCATCAAACTGTTTACATGCTGTTTTGCACACTTTTTCTGCTGTTTTTGCACAAACTGTCCCAACATTTCAGCCGTTTTTGCACATATTATACAATATCTCAGCCATTCCGCACATACTATACAATATTTCAGTCATTTGCTGTTTTTTGCACAATTCTATATATATCCCATATAATATATATTCACCCTATATCCCAAGGACCTGCTGCTAAGAAACTGTGTTCATTCTAATGTTACTGCACGAAATATTGTTTGAACATTCAGTATTCACATACAGTATTAACACTGGTCGGTCGGCGCTGTCTCTGTTACTGTTTACTGTTTATTGTCTTTTGTGTATTGCATTTTTTGTACTTTTTGTATTGTCCTGCACTGTCTTTTGTCCTGCACTGTCTTGTCTGTCTTGTTTGTCTTGTCCTGCACTGTTTGCACCAGGTTGCACAGTTGCACTTTATGTGGCTAAGACTACTTACAAGTCTTTAGCCCTGTCTTTGTTTTATGTAGCTTTATGATCCTGGAGAAACGTTGTCTCATTTCACTGTGTACTGCAACAGCTATATATGGTTGAAATGACAATAAAAGCTTCTTGACTTGACTTGACTTGACTTGACTTGAAATGCTTTAATTTGTAAGAAGGTGTCGTTTGACTCAAGTCATAATAGATAAGCTCCACTTTTCTGGGTGACACTGATGGTGCTTTAATAACATCAGCCATCATCATCCTGACTGTAGGTTGCTCTGAATTTCTCCATATGTGGTAGCTGATTTGTGATAGTTGACACTAAAAATCTTTAATTTTGTGGGAAAATTTTACAAATTTTGTGTATGTAGCTACCTGAATTGGTGAAACTGAAGCCAACTCCTACTAGTGAGGACACATAATTATGTAATGACATTCTATGACAGCTGTACTCATGTTCAATGCCCGTGAATGGAAGAGGGCTTTGGCTGAATACGTGTTGTGATGATGTTACACGACACGTCTCAGACCGAATCTGTGGAAAATCTGCGAATGCATAAAATCCTGGAGGTTCTTACACTCACCGGCCACTTTATTAGGTACACCTGTCCAACTGCTCGTTAACGCAAATTTCTAATCAGCCAATCACATGGCAGCAACTCAATGCATTTAGGCATGTAGACATGGTCAAGACGATCTGCTGCAGTACAAACCGAGCGTCAGAATGGGGAAGAAAGGTGATTTAAGTGACTTTGAACGTGGCATGGTTGTTGGTGCCAGACGGGCTGGTCTGAGTATTTCCGAAGCTACTGATCTACTGGGATTTTCACGCACAACCATCTCTAGGGTTTACAGAGAATGGTCCGAAAAAGAGAAAATATCCAGTGAGCGACAGTTCTGTGGGCGCAAATGCCTTGTTGATGCTAGAGGTCAACAGTAACTAAAATAATAGGGGATGTGGTAGCTCAGTGGTTAAGGTGTTGGGCTACTGATCGGAAGGTCATGGGTTCAAACCCCAGGTCCACCAAGCTGCCACTGCTGGGCCCCTTAGCAAGGTCCTTAACCCTCAGTTGCTCAGATGTAAGTCACTCTGGATAAGGGTGTCTGCTAAATGCCATAAATGCCAGAAGAGGTATGCAGAAGAGCATCTCTGAACACACAACATGTCGAACCTTGAGGCAGATGGGCTACAGCAGCAGAAGACCACACCGGTACTAGTAAGGTGTACCTAATAAAGTGGCCGGTGAGTGTATATAGAGTTACCTATTATTTCCTAAATAATGGTTTCCCATTGTGTTCTTCAGATGAGGAACCCAGAGTTCAAATCACAGCCTTTAACGTACCAAGCTCCAACAAGCTGCTTCTGTTGGGTCTGCGAGGACAGTTGTGCAACTGCTGCTGTATTCCGGTTTCAACTTCAAGCTGCTTTGCATACTGTAAGTGTCGTAAGCTTAAATGAGGTTGATGTAAATACAGTAAATGAAACATGCTATTCTCAGCATTACAACTGGCAGGATAACTGTAAGAACACACTGCTTTTCCTCAAGGGGGTATGTTCTGGTTTGATGTAATCAAAAAACAAACAAACTTTTTTGGTTTCACATACAGTAAATGCAACATTACAATCAACCCACCAGCACGGCATGCCTGACTGAGAAGAAGACATACGGTACGGTACCGTTCAGATCTTCCAGAAGCACCACAATCTTCAATCCACCATTTTGCATCAGCGTCCAACAGCAAAATTGACAAGGCTTCATATTTAGAGCCTGACAGCCAATAAAATACATCTATACTGGAAGAAATCTTGGGATAGTCTTTTTTATTGGAATGTTTAAGCCTTCATTGGATGAAGTTATTTTCTTCACATATCCCAACTTGTTAAGAAGTTATGGACAGACCACAGGGTCAGTGTGCTTAGAGTACAGAGGTTTAAAGGCCCTGCTCAAGGGCCCATCAGCGGCAGCTTGGCAAGCGGTAGGCTTTGATCCACCAACCTTCTGATCAGTAACCACCAGTGCATTATTCTTGAGGTCTGCCATCATCTGTCTTATAAAGCTCCAGTCAGCTCTGGTGGTTTGCCCTGCTCTAGTCATGCTGCTGCTCCTGCTCCATACTCTGATAAACATTTCAAGTGACAGTAATGGTGTTGCAGCACCATGAGAGATGAGCTGTACCTTTATTAATCCCCCATTGGGTAATGGTAATTCATTGGTCAATATGATGTGAGTTCAAATCCCAGCTCTGCCAAACTGCTATCGCTGAGTCCTTGAGCAAAGACCGTACCCTTCAACTGCTCAGTTGTATAATGAGATAAATGTCCGTTGTTCTGGATAAAGGCATCTGCATCAAGGAGTTGCATCGAACATGCCTAGGATTATTTACAGGACACTAGTGTTTGGTAGGATGTGGTCATTTCAGTGGGCAGAGGGCAATGGTTAAGGT